>NC_090051.1:20882545-20950045 GCF_038355195.1 Osmerus mordax | reverse complement strand
GAGGACAGGCCTTTTTCTATTGCCCCAATTAGCCGTTAGGTATTTTTGTCAAGAATCTTTCAGTGGTCGATCAGGGAGCTGTATTTTATTTCCAAATACATCCCATCTCACCCACCCTAGCTCCACAGCTAATGCTGGCTGTGGAAAACTGGATAGACAGACAGACAGAGAGACTGGTATTGGAATCACACTGCACAGTTTAACTTGATTCAAAATGTCAGCTGCAAGAGTTGAGTAATGATGACTTAATGACAGCTAAAGACAGGATGCCTTTTTAAGTGTTCTCAGGCCTGGCCTCTGTCCTTCTGCGTCTTCTATGAAGAAGACGCAGAAGGCCCTGACCTTTGACACGGACCCCCCTCCCCCCCCAATACCCATCTTATGGCCACACAACTTCATATCCACCTCATGGATTTCCTGTATACAGTATTCACATGCTGTATTTCATTCAAAAAGTATATCTCCACTCATAATATGTATGTTAGCAAAGCCTAAGAGTGTTTTGATTTATGTTCATGCTAATGGATTAGCAGTGCAGAGCCTGGTAACATAGAACAGAGACTCTATAGTGATGTGGGGAAGGGGCAAGCCATTGGCTAGCTGCTAGTTATGTTGTCAGTTACGTGTAAATGACATACAACCTTCTGACACAAGCTGGTGATGATGTCTGGCTAGCGGGCTAATTCAATCTTCTGTTGTAAACACTGTCTTTAGAAGCTTTCTCTTCTTCTGGCAGAAGGTTACGTTTTCCTTGGAGTGCAGAGTGTTTAAGAAGTCTTTTCATTTGGTTCATCTTAGAACCTGCTTCACATTTCCTGACAACAAAACACATTTTGGACACCGCTCATCATCTCTGGGTGGATTTATGGAACAGAATAAAAGAACATCATTTGTAAATTTATTTTAACATTTGAACAAACATTTCCAATAGACAGCTTGCATGTAAAATCTTAACGAAAACATAAAACCCTTTTAAGCAAATTGCACATGAAGAACTGGTTACTTATCATGGAGTCATCCAGAGTCTTGACAACCAGCCATGATGTACCTCAGTTTAGGTCTGAAACCCAAGTTTAAGACATTTACATTTAGTCATTTAGCAGACGCTCTTATCCAGAGCGACTTACAGTAAGTACAGGGACATTCCCCCGAGGCAAGTAGGGTGAAGTGCCTTGCCCAAGGACACAACATCAGTTGGCATGACCGGGAATCAAACTGGCAACCTTCGGATTACTAGTCCGATTCCCTCACCGCTCAGCCACCTGACTCCAAGAAGAACCATCTTAGATGATTAGCCGTGCCGAGAATGATTAAAACATCCTTTTCACCATCTAAGATGGTCCCAGTTTCAGCTGGGATCCATGAGGACCTGAAGCACATGTCTGCTTTCAGCTCTGTCACACAACCTCTGTTGTTACCCGTTTTGTCTCTCGTTCTTTGATGCTGAAGACGATGGTGATGAGTGGTGGGACATGCTGTCCCGCTAACCCTCCCCAGATGGTCCTTAGTGGCACTGCATCTGTGGCTCCTGTCACCGGGGACGACACAGCCGCAGTGACACAGCGGAAACCAAGCCGAGCTGGTGGCAGGTTTACCTCAGTTCCCGGCTTGAGTGCCTTGCTGTGTGGAGGGTGCGGGGATGTCCTGTGGTGGTAGAGGGTTTTAGCAGGCAAGTCACCAGCGCTGCTGTGTGTGGAGGGTGCGGGAGAATGCAGGCTCAGCGTTTCTAGTGTTGATTAGACCGGTTTAGACCGGTGTCTGCTTTTGGAGATGGAGAGACGTAACCCTAATTAACCACATCGACCTCCCCTCCTCTCCCACTAAACTAACATGTCCCTGACCCCCCTCCTCCCTCTCTCCACCTCACCCCCCACCTCACCCCCGCCCCCGCCTGTCTCTCCTGGCTTCTGGGGTCTGTTGTCTCAGGGTCAGGAAACCCTTGTGGAACTGTGATGATGTTCAGACGAGCTGGTTTGCTTGAGCGTTCGTCCACAGCTGTCATGTGGACTCACCTGGGACTGAGGCTCCAGCTTGCAGGGCCGAGAGGGAAGGCTTCCTGTCAGGAGAAACATCTCTGCATTCCAGACGAGAAACAGCAGCAACGACAATGCAGCGTCCAGATATCTCTCCCCCCCTTCCCCTCCCCGTACACGTGTTGATCAAAGGACAGAAGGGAAGTCGAGGGAAAAGTGTGTGTCTGTGTGTGTGAGTGTGTTCATCCACATTCTCTCCGAGGCACTTGGAAACACATCACTTCCTGCTAGCACGTTGCTTGGCCGGGGATTCTCTTTAAACCTCAGCCCCGGCCTCAGTCCCGGCCTCCGCCCCAGTCAGCCCCGGCCCCAGCCTTAGAGTCAGCCTCAACCTCAGCCCAGCCTCAGTTAACCTCAGCATCAGCCTCAGAGTTAAGCTCAGCCCCGGCCTCTGCCTCAGCCTCCGTCAACCTCGGCTCCTACCCCAGCCACAGTGCCCCACTCAGCCTGCCTTTACCTCGGTCCCAGCCCCAGCCTCAAACCCTTCCAGAGTCCTGTCCCTACCTATCCTCCTCCTGGGTCTCTCCCTTGAGGAGTGTCTCCCTGCCTCTCCTGCAGTTCCTCCAAGCTCGTATTGGTGCTGGGTCGGAGTCTGGGGCTTTGACAATTAGTTATTATCTGGAACAATCTTTCTCTCTGTCTCTTTGTCTCTCTGTCTCTCTCTGTCTCTCTCTTGCTCTCTCTCTCCTCCCCCTCTCTCCCCCTCTCTCTCTCTCTCTCTCTCTCTCTCTCTCTCTCTCTCTCTCTCTCTCTCTCTCTCTCTCTCTCTCTCTCTCTCTCCCTCTCTCCCCTCTCTCTCTCTCTCTCTCTCTCTCTCTCTCTCTCTCTCTCTCTCTGTCTTTGTCTCCTGGTCCATCCTCAGTGTGTGGTAACAGGTTTCAGAGTGATTCAAGATGGTGGTTCATTCTCCACATCTTTGCTTCAGTTGAGAAAATAATGGCCCACGTCCCTTCACCACATCTTACAAGCACATTCTAAAAAAGAAACGTTTTGGAAAAACATACTTCAGTGCGGCTGCTTTTTGTCACTTGGAATTCCAAAGGGGCAAAAACGCAGATTTACCCAGAATCCCATAAAAAATCGTCATATTCTTTATATTGTTTCGATAGTCATAGTTATAACATTGTGTAATGTGTTTTGATTTCATCACATTGTTTATTATGGAGAAGATGAATAGATATGGATTCCTCAAAACACTTGCTTGTACATGTTTGTATATTTCACTCAAATTTTACTCTCATGAAAACTAACTCACTCTCTCTCTCTCCTCTCTCTCTCTCTCTCTCTCATCTCTCTCTCTCTCCTCTCTCTCTCTCTCTCTCTCTCTCTCTCTCTCACTGTCTCACTCACCCACTCACTCACTCACTCACTCACTCACACACTCACGCACACCTGAGTGTTTTTGTCTCTGTCTCCTATCCATGCACTGTTGGGTTAACAGCTGTAAAGCTCCTCACTGTACTGTTTACACCGGTTTGAGCACATCCTTGTCTTTGGAAACATCTTTCTCTGTTTTCCAAGAAGGCATCATTCCATGTGTTCTGCTGTTTTTTTAAGGTTTTACAAATACCTTTATCAGCTGTCTCTGCCACACTCTCTCTCTCTCACACACACACATGCATGTACGAGAACACACACACACACACACACACACACACACACACACACACATGCATGCATGGACGAGAACACACACACACACACATGCATGTACGAGAACACACACACACACACACACATGCATGTACGAGAACACACACACACACGTGTGTGCAAGCATATCTACACGGGCCATTTGAGACACACGCAGTTCACAGGACATGAGATGTCCTCTCCCTGTGTGTGTGTGTGTGTGTATTTAATCTACGCTTCTCACTGAAACCAAGTGTCCGATATGAAATGCAGAGGTGAGCGAGTTGTCTGTGTGTGTGTGTGTGTGTGTGTGTGTGTGTGTGCTGCAGCTAGCTAGATGACTTTACCACAGACAGTGTGTGTCTGCAAAGTGATTTCCCCCGGTCGTCGCGGGTTACGTAAAGGTATTGTTGTAGCTGTTTTAGCTGTTGTTGAGGCCCTGGCTGTTGTTTGGACTCCTCCTCCGCCCTGGCTGCACTCTTTGTTTGACTCCTCACAGTTTAATTACCAGATATCAATCACCTTTCATCGTATTCTCATCATATTTGTTATTCTTTATGATTTAGACGGGGGTGGTTACTGTAAGACTGTGATGTTTAGCAACCATGCACTTGCAGTTTTATTTCAGTGTGTGTAACAATATGGGAGTGTGTGTTTGTCTCTATTTTTACAGTATGGACATCCTGTGTGTGTGTGGGGGGGGTGTGTGGTGGGTGTGTGTGTGTGTGTGTGATTTATCTACCTTGGATTTGTCTAGAATCTTCCCTCCCGGCAGTTTCTCAGTGGTGGATGTGAGCTTCTCATGTAATTAGGTTATTTATCACTGTGAGGCTGTCTACTTTCAGCCGTGTGTGTGTCTGTGTGTGTGTGTGTGTGTGTACTGTGTAGCCTCAAGCAACCCACAATCAGAAACACATTGACTGTGGATTCTTAGGCACATCTTGAGAGTATTCTCCTCTCTTCTCCTCTCCTCTCTTCTCCCTCTACCCTCCTCTCCTCTCCTCTATCCTCCACTCCTCTCCCCTCCTCTCCTCTATCCTCCACTCCTCTACCCCTCCTCTCCTCTCTCTATCCTCCACTCCTCTACCCTCCTCTCCTCTCCTCTATCCTCCACTCCTCTACCCTCCTCTCCTCTCCTCTATCCTCCACTCCTCTACCCTCCTCTCCTCTCCTCTATCCTCCACTCCTCTCCCCTCCCCTCCTCCTCTCCCTTTCTTCTTGTGAGTGATTTGTGCACAAGAGTCCGTTTCCCAATCAGAGCGTTGTGTGTCAGGAAGGGTGTGAAATGTCTAATCTCTGTCAGTCATCCTTGCGTCAGAGCGCTTGTGATCAGGTCTCCTGAGGACCTAACGGGTTCCCTGGAAGGGTGTAACCCAGGGCGACGCTGCGTGGGCCGGCGTGGGCCTGACTGGAAGTGACGAGCTGCGTTCAGGAACAAGCCTCTGGACGTGAAGCGTTTCCAGTCACACAGATTAAGATGCTGATGAAGTATCGGAGTCGTGTGTCAGAATATTTCACCAGATGGGGAGGTTTACGCAGATGCTGGTCACCTGGTTAGTTGAGATTGGTGTGCGTGTGTGCGTGCACTTGCATGCTTGTTTATGTGCGTGCAAACGATTCTGATTCAAATTGGAATGCGTCCAAACTCAGGCTTTAGGTCATCACTTAGTGACCTACCAATTAACATCATCATAGAATAGAGAGAAAATAATTCAGTAGCCACTGTTTGGACGGCACACATGATAAAATGACCGTTACAGTATGTGTGTGTGTGTTCATGTGTACGGGTGGGTGGCTCAGAAATTTTAGGAGCTGTGTAAATATTTGAAGGAACATTCCATACATCATATTTTCCACTGTGCTGTGGAGCAATGCCTGGGCCTCATGTCCACTTATTTTTTTCCTTCTTCTCTTACACATGTTTCTGGCGGGAAAAAACTGACAGACAAGACACTGGACCTGCCGGTCACATGACACTATTCAGCCAGTGGAACAGGAGGTGAAATCATTGGCTCTGATTAGGTAGATTTGTTATTTTGCCCTAATGTTGTTGCCAAATGTTGAATATGATTGGATGTAGGTTTTTAGTTTTTTGCAACATTGGTATTTGGAGGTCTAGAATCTTGGAATTGTATAGAATTGTTGGAGGTCTCATTCTAGAATCCTGCCTTTGAGGTTTTTGTTCCAGAAGCATAGTTTGGCAACCACATTCTAGAATACTTGTTTGAATATACCATAATGAATCTTTTTCCTCTGAAAGACTGATTCTAGAATCATGGACTGATGGTTTGATTCTACTGTAGAATCCTAGTCTCATTCGAGAACTCTGATGACCCGGGTTCTAACAGTGGAACCTTCAAAGCCCTCAGCAGCAGGCCTAATGAAACCGACCAGTGAAAATCTAAATGGAAAAAATCAAAATTATTTCCGTTCTCTTCAAATCAAATGCAAGTAGGGGAAGAAGCTCATCTGATCTGTCCACTCCCACTGCAACTGGATCCACTTTCCAACAGTTTACACCTATTGGCAAAATAATGACATCAGATAAGGAGACTAAACTATTTGGTACGGTCTCTATATACAGTATATTAGTGTCAATCACCATACGTTGTAGGTGTGTGAGTGTGCATGCATACGACAGTGTCTGTGTGTGTTGTGTGTGTGTGTGTGTGTGTGGTGTGTGTGTCTTGCTGCTCTGGCCTCTCCTACCAGTCCAGTGCAGGTTTACGGCTGCGTGGCGAACGCTGGCGCTGGGGGCCTGATGAATGTGCTGAAAAACCTGTAAAATCGAGGAAGGGAACAACCAATCGGTGATGACTTCAACAGAACCAGCACAACGTGTCTGACCTATATTGTTCTCCTCTCCCTCCCTCCCTCCCTCCCTCCCTCCCTCCCTCCCTCCTCCCTCCCTCCCTCCCTTCCCTCCCTCCCTCCCTCCCTCCCTCCTCCCTCCTCCCTCCTCTCTCTTTCCTCTCTCTCTCTCTCTCTTCTCTCTCTCTCTCTCTCTCTCTCTCTCTCTCTCTTCTCTCTCTCATCTCTCTCTCTCTCTCTCTCTCTCTCTCCTCGTCTCTCTCTCTCCTCTCTCTCTCTCTCTCTCTCACACTTACACACACACACACCTAGAGCAGAGGTTGAGGGCTGGAGAGACCAGGGGAGGAAAGAACGATAAAAAGAGAGAAATTACATGTTAGAAAAGTGTAGGTGGAAGGGAGGACATTCCCTCTCAAGAGGAGCAAAAAACGAGGTTTTACCAACAGACAGCTTAACCTACATCTGAGGCAGAGGCCTCGAGGCGGGGGCTGAGGCGAGGGGTGAGGCAGCGTCCCTCCCACTTCACCACCAGTCCTCAGGGCCGACTCTGCTTAACCCTTGTGCTGCCTTTGGGTCACATGACCCAAAGGTTCACAACGAACCATCTTTGTGTTTACCCAATTTGACCCAATACAAAAACAAATAAATAGCATTTTCTTTTAACCTTCGCAATGTGGGAGGTTTGAGACAGCCCGACGGTTGCTTCACTTTATTTTTGTATGTGGTAAAGTTGTCGCAATACGACGGTGGGTCACAATGACGGATGGGTCAGAATGACCCGAAGATAACTCAAGGGTGGTGGTGTTTTCTGTCTGGCATTGCAGTCTAAATGTCAGAACTCTGTGGAGAGCTTCAGGTTTCCTGAAACTGCCTGTCATGTCTGGCACCAGTCGTCTGGGGTCCAAGGTCAGGCGTGTCAAAGGTCAGCGGGGGGTCAGGGGTCGCTGTGAGGCCAGGGGGTGATCACAGATAGATGGTTATCTTGATGCAAACCAGGGCTCTGTGAAAGCTTGTTCACTGGAGGTGTGGAGGGTTGTGAGATGAGGAATTCTCCCAACGCAGAATTAGGAGAAGAAGGAGAAAGATGAGTAGAGAGGGGATGAGGGGAAGAGGAGGAGATGGATAGATGGATAGATAAAGGAGTGATCAATCAAGAGGAATGAGAAACAGTAAGGTAGACGGAACGCAGACCGAGGAACTTGTTCTTTTTATTTCCACTAAAAATAGATGTTTTGATCCAGGTTGTAAAAGAGATGAGAAAGACATACCATACCACACCTCTCGGTTTATAGTTGTTGGCTTAGCCAGGACGGAGCGCTGGTTGGCTCTGCTTCCTGTCTGACAGGCCACGCCCCCTCTGGCAGCTCGCCACTTCATGTCTCGTGTAGTGACATGTGGGATTGACTTTCCGGATGGGAGCTTGTTTGCAACACACACACATGAGTAGAGATGCACACACACACACACGCCGACATACGCCCTGTCTCGGAGGCCTGGACTTGGCAGTCCAGAGCAGACTGGTGCTCGGCTGCTCAGACCTAGACTAACACACACACACACACATGTACATGCACAGACTTGGGCTCGATAGCTGTAAACATTGATGGATGAGTGTGGAGTTCAAAGGCAGTTTTCTAACGCTGTACGACGCGCACGTGTTCGTGCTGTGGCGCCTTCTGCCAAAACATCCCATTCGGGACACGTGTGCGAGAGATGGTCCGTGAAGGAACCGCGTCACACGTGTTTTTAGCGTGCTCCAGCAGCTGAACCCAGTTCATGCTACGCTGTGTCAGGGTGATGCTGGCCAAGGGTCTCCTGATGTGAAACCTCAACCACTCCCGAACCCTCTTCTCCAACTCGGACATGGAGGAAAAGAGTAGAGTAGATTAGAGTAGAGTAGAAGAGTACGGAAGAATAGAGAAGGGGGTGGGGTCGAGCAGAGTAGAATACAGTAGAGTTAAGTTGAGTAGTACACAGTAGAGTTAAGTTGAGTAGAACACAGTAGAGTTAAGTTGAGTAGAACACAGTAGAGTTAAGTTGAGTAGAACACAGTAGAGTTAAGTTGATTAGAACACAGTAGAGTTAAGTGGAGTAGAACACAGTAGAGTTAGGTGGAGTAGAACACAGTAGAGTTAAGTTGAGTAGAGTGTGGCAGAGCAGAACGCGCCTCGAGGATGGAAATATAAAGAGGTAGGGTCACTGTGAAGAAAAGGAAAAAAGGAAAAGTGAAGAAAAGAGAGAGTCCACCCCGACCCACTTCTTCCCCAGAGAGAGAGAGAGAGAGAGAGAGAGAGAGAGAGAGAGAGAGAGAGAGAGAGAGAGAGAGAGAGAGAGGGGAGAGAGAGAGAGAGGGGGAGAGGGAGAGAGGGAGAGTGGGTGTGTCTGTCTCGTCCGGCCCTTCCCCTTCGGAGGTATAGATGCTGCAGCTGCAACTGGCTGCAGCACACCAGCCTGTCCAGAGTGCTGTCCCAGTCCTGAGACCTTGAGCCTCAGAGAAGCAGACCAGACACCAGGTACCACCTCCAGCCTGCAGACCACAGCAGACCAGACACCAGGTACCACCTCCAGCCTGCAGACCACAGCAGACCAGACCACCGTAAATAACCTGCAACAGCCAGTCAGTCAGCCAGTTAGTAAGTAAGTCAGTCTGGAAGAGCTGACCTTGCACTATCCTATCCTACAGCTCTGTTCTCAAAGTGATCTAGATCCCCTTAAGTCAGTCCAGTGCTAATGCTCTCGTGTCGAGTAAGTCCTTAAATAGTTTTGTTCACCTCGTTGGAGAGATTCAGCTTCATCCAGGAGCCCAGTTCTGAGTCACCTTCTGCAGCTTCTGCCCTGCTTCAACACTCAAGCTTCAGAGAGGAGGTCCAGTTTACCAGAGAGAAGACTTTCTAGAAGATTTCCTGGTCAGCGTTGTGTTGCGTCATCCCATCTCACCTGAGCCCCCGGCGGAGCGTTCCAGAGCCATGCAGCGCCTCGACACCTTCCTGGTTTTCTGCCTCCTCACAGGGACAGTCCTGACCAGCGGCCCCCCCACTCTCAGGAGGAGTAGAGGTAGGAGACTGACAGGCGTGTGTGTGTGTTCATCATCCTCTCCTGCATGGCACCCCTGTGCACAACCTCTCCTGATGAGGTACGCATTAGGATTTCATGTTGTGACTAGCTCCCTTCTTAAAACGTTAATATGTGCATTTTAGATTTAAAAAAAAATCTATTTGTGTATATATTTGGGATTGTGTCATAAGATGCCATGTAAAGCGTCTTCTAAGAAGGAACAGTTTGTTGTGACTATGTGGCGTGCTCTGAGAACATGCGCGAAACTCTGAAACATGAGATCCAGACTGAGTCCGGAGTGTGAAATGGGTCGTAAGCAAGCAGAACTCCAACATTGTTTGCAACAAAATGTGTTTTGGGAAAGTCTCAAAATGGCAGGTGGCTGAGCGGTTAGGGAGTTGGGCTCGTAATCTGGAGGTTACTGGTTCGATTCCCGGCTGTGCAAAATGACATTGTGTCCTTGGTTAAGGCACTTCACCCTACTTACCTCGGGGGAATGTCCCTGTACTTACTGTAAGTCGCTCTGGATAAGAGCGTCTGCTAAATGTAAATGTAAGGGCTTAATACTGTTTACTGTGCAAGAGACCAAGGTTAGTTTGATAATGTTTCTTTTTCTTTTATTGGCTTTAAAGTAACTTTTGCTTGCACGGGCAGCTGCAATGTGATTGTATGCTGAGGTTGCTATCTGGTAGCTAGTAGTAAACAAATTGCGAAGATGATTGTTAATGACGTTGGCAATGATTGTTACATCCATATGTTTCCCTGACAACCACATGCAGAATGAGCTCTAATGTTATCCAGGAGGTTGGTTAACCAGTCGCTCCCCGGAAGTGAACTGCATACCTGTGGAGAGTGTGTGGGTTCTGTGGACTGGAGTAGACTTGGAGAGATATGTACTGTACCTTGGGTGTGTGTGAGAGGTGACTGTGGTCCATCCACAGCAGAGTCAGAGATCTTCTCTGTCCTGAACCTGAGAGCTGCTTTGCTTTCAATGCTGCATCCACTGATGTATGTCCACATGTGTGGAGATTTCACTGAAATGATGTGGAGAGGAAAGGGGAGGGGTGAGAGGAGAGGGGTGAGAGGAGAGGAGAGGGAGGGGTGAGAGGAAAGGGGTGAGAGGAGAGGGGTGAGAGGAGAGGAAAGGGGTGAGAGGAGAGGAGAGGAGAGGGGAGGGGTGAGAGGAGAGGGGTGAGAGGAGAGGGGTGAGGAGAGGAGAGGAGAGGGGAGGGGTGAGAGGAGAGGAGAGGGGTGAGAGGAGAGGGGAGAGGAGAGGAGAGGGGAGGGGTGAGCGGAGTGTCACACTGGTGTGGAGAGAAGTCTTCCTGCCACAATATGAACCTGTATCCAGGACAAAGGTCAGAGCTTTACTCTAACTGTTATAACTTTCCCAGAAGGCTCTATTGTATAACAAGCAGGATATGCTGCTATTGAGTTTTATATTTGTATAATTGGCCCTTTTAAATGTTGTCCAAAAATTGTTTATTGGAAGGGAAATCCAGTGAAATGTTTCAGAGTTTGCATTATTTCCTGGCAACTTCTCTGTCTCCTCTCTCTCCATCTCTTTTTCTCTTCACTTTCTTTTACAAACATGTCATAAAAGAGGCCATAAACTGCATCCCGTTCAACCCCAGACCAGCCCTAGTTGTCTCAGGGACGTCCTCTGATTAGGATTCTCACAGACAGATGTGGAAAGCAGCATTTTCCACCAGCCTCTGCCATATTCCTCACTAGCACACATATCCACCCCCCCCCCCCCCCCCCCCCCCCCCCACACACACACACAAGCAGACCTGGTGGAAAACCTAGTAGGGCTGGCCTGAGGACAGCTGCCCGTCAGGCTGGCCTGAGGACAGCTGCTCTCTGTGGACCCAGTCAGGCTGGCCTGAGGACAGCTGCCCGTCAGGCTGGCCTGAGGACAGCTGCTCTCTGTGGACCCAGTCAGGCTGGCCTGAGGACAGCTGCTCTCTGTGGACCCAGTCAGGCTGGCCTGAGGACAGCTGCTCTCTGTGGACCCAGTCGGGCTGGCCTGAGGACAGCTGCTCTCTGTGGACCCAGTCGGGCTGGCCTGAGGACAGCTGCTCTCTGTGGACCCAGTCGGGCTGGCCTGAGGACAGCTGCTCTCTGTGGACCCAGTCAGGCTGGCCTGAGGACAGCTGCCCGTCAGGCTGGCCTGAGGACAGCTGCTCTCTGTGGACCCAGTCAGGCTGGCCTGAGGACAGCTGCCCGTCAGGCTGGCCTGAGGACAGCTGCTCTCTGTGGAGTTACGACTCAGAGCTTGGCTCACCTGGATGCTGCCCTGGAAGAGCCACTGTTCCCTCGGCGCTTGTGCGTGTGTCGTGTCGCTGTCTCGGGAGGAGGGGTCGGGGTTCTCTTGGCTTGCGTCCCACAAAATGGAGATGTGATGTCACAAGTCACAGCAACTCATCTTAAAAAACAGCATGTATGCCTGTGTGCATCTGTGTGTGTGTGTACATGTGTCAGAATCCTGCCATGGGTTTCCATCCGAACCAGGCCAACACTTAGACAAACTCACAGGGGGTCTCCCCCCCTCTCACACGGACGTGCTGGTCCAGGAGGAGGGCTGGAGGGCTGGAGCGAGGAGGGATGGAGGGCTGAAGCGAGGAGGGCTGGAGGGCTGGAGCGAGGAGGGCTGGAGCGAGGAGGGCTGGAGGGATGGAGCGAGGAGGGCTGGAGCGAGGAGGGCTGGAGGGATGGAGCGAGGAGGGCTGGAGGGCTGGAGCGAGGAGGGATGGAGGGCTGGAGCGAGGAGGGCTGGAGGGATGGAGTGCTGGAGCGAGGAGGGATGGAGGGCTGGAGCGAGGAGGGCTGGAGCGAGGAGGGATGGAGGGCTGGAGCGAGGAGGAATGGAGCAAGGAGGGCTGGAGGGATGGACGGCTGGATCGAGGAGGGATGGAGGGATGGAGCGAGAAGGGCTGGAGGGCTGGAGCGAGGAGGGCTGGAGGGATGGAGCGAGGAGGGATGGAGGGCTGGAGCGAGGAGGGCTGGAGGGCTAGAGCGAGGAGGGATGGAGGGATGTCTGCAGGATAACAGAGGACAGGCGTGATGGATGGTGTGAAAAGAGATCAAGTGATGGGAAGGGGAAATGGGACGACTGGGGAGGAGGGGATGGAAGGCAGGAGGAAGAGAGGGAAAGATGGAGTTGTGCCACCGGAGAGGGGATGCAGCTGGAGTGTGGTAAGCCCATGGCATTAGCCCCTGACAGGGGGAGATAACATGTGGGAGCAGAGGGACCAGCGTGGAGCTGCTACAGGGGAGAGCGTGGGAGATTTCCCCCCCAGGCACGGCCCACACCAGCTGGGCTGCTCTGCAAGGCTGCTCCCCTGCTGAGAACCTGGTCCATGGCAAAGAGAACGGGCTCACAGAAAGCCAATCCCATTTATCTATTCGACAGTGGCTCTGTTGAATTGGATTCTCCCTCATCGAGCTGAATGTGTGACTGTGGGGGGGATAAGGAAATCCTTCCCTGCTAGACCTCTCCTTTCCTCTCCACCTCTTCGCTTCATCCGTCCATCTTCCCCAGAATGTAGAGGGTAACCCGTTACTGAGCGGCGCAGAATCAACTTAAGCCTCCACCACTCACACCTCAAGTGTGAGTGTGTGTGTGTGTGTTTTTTTTTTGGGGGGGTTGTTTGTTTGTGTGCCTGCATGTGTGTGTGTGTGTGTGTGTGTGTGTGTGTGTGCGTGCTCATGTACTGCAAGTGTGTCATTGGAAGTATGCATGTAGCCTAATCAATTTATGATGCAGTTGTCCAATAAATCACGTCGATATGTCAGCTTTGTGGACAGGAGAGGAAGATAGTGGTCACATCCTCTGACAGCCTAGGAGATTTTCCACACTGCAGTTGAAAGACAAACATGTCTCTCGTGGCAGAGCCAAGTCTTTGAGGCTTTCGCTGGGTATTAGGAGTGTGTTGCCTTGCTCCGAGTCAATGGAAAGCCATGTGATGATTCAGCACTGATACCCTGAGAACTTGAAGGTCTCTCTAGCTGTTCCAGAAGAAAGAGAGGAGAGGGAGAGGAGAGACGGATGGGGAACAAGCTGCCAATAGGAGCTGGAATGACTGATCGAAAGTAAATGAACAAATGACACACACCAGTGTGACATACCCCTCCCCTCCCCTACTCTTCCTTCCCTTCATCCAGTTTAGTGTTTCCACTCAGGCCATCCAATGGAAGGGAGTTTGTCTTCCACACATCAGCCCCAGAGGCTCCCCAATGCTCCCTCTCTTTCCTGCTCTGAGTCACTGGGACGAGGAGGTGCTGGCTGGCTGGCTGTTTCCAGGTGTTCTATATTGTTGTGTTCGGCTTTCTTTTTGCAGCTGGGAAATTGATTTTAGGGAAATGGAGAAGCGTGAGTTCACACACACCAACAAGCACGCATGTTAACACACACATACACACACCTGTCACACACACACACATACTTTAACGTAGACTTAGCCTCCGGCAGTCAAAGTAATAACACTCAGATGGCATTTACGAAACACATGATTTATTGTGTGTGTGTGCATAATTAAGACATGAGTGTTGGACTCGGCTGAGAACAGACTGTGTGAAACATAGATCTCCTTATCAGTGTGTGAAGATGACATTTAAACTTGATAATGAAGAAATGTGCCCTTCCAGCCAGGCTAATGCCTCACTGTTGAACTGATCCTATCCAGGCTGAGCCTTCGTTGCCTGTAAAGACGTTCATCATACTGAAGGTGCAGTCCGAGGGATCCACAGCCGCGAGCTGTTCAGCTTCACGGGTTGTTGTTTACAAACGACTTGGTTGTCAAGGTCAGGTCCATAGGAGCCTGACAAAAATGATGAGCATGGTTCCTAGAATGGTCCAGGGTAACTCTGTTACCTGTGTGTGTGTGTGTGTGTGTGTGTATGCAGGAGTCCTTGTGTGCACATGTTTGTGTGTGGCGTTCCAGACGGCCGGAAGTGGGCGCCGGTCTGGTGTTCACCACTGCGCTGCTCTATCTCCAGTCGTCATGGAGACGCACAACATTCGAGTCTCAACTTCTTGGAATCGCTGAGGCTGTTCTTGATTCATTTGAAATCGCCACACATTCTTCTCCGAGCGCTCATGACCTCCATCACTCATCGACTTACCACAGTCAGCGACTCCAAATGATAACAGGCCACATCAGTCTTAACTAAGTCTAATCTAGTCGACTGGCACTGACGAGGTGGTCTTCCTTGTTGATGGATGATGGGGCTATTGACTCTCCTAATTTGTAACCTTACTCATTTTCTTCTGGAAAGGCTGATAAGGCTGATGGATCGTGATTTGTGAAGGCCATGTGGTTGGGCTTTGGTCCCGACAGGAATGAAGCCAATGCCTTGCTTGTTTTGGAGTTCATAAAAAGCTCTTGCTAGAAGCCAGAAGTTTCCTAACAGATTGTAGGCAACCCTCCCGTCCTTTTTTGTCATCCTCTTTTGTCATCCTCGAGCCAAGAACCCCTATTGTTGCTATCGGAAATATTGAGGGAGATACAAAACAAGAGCCTTTTTCATCAACAGAAACACACAGCTGGTGATGAATCCTGGGCTAGGACCCAAAAACCTTCCTTGGGTTTCCCCTCGTTCTGATATATCTTTCTCTGGGGACGGTTTCTTCTGGAGTCACTTTGTTATTCCACGTCCAGCGGTTTTACCTCAACGCTGTCGATCGCTGTTTATCAATAATGGATTTTTTGTTTTGTCTTTACAAAGTGGGAAATGTCATGTTTCCTGAATGCATAAATGTTGCCCAAAATAAAGAAACATTTGAGTCTTGAAGATAATGTTTATCGTTTTTCCACTCCTGGAGGGTTTATCTGCTGCGGCGTGCGAAGCCCACCAGCTTTCTAATCTTTTAAATCCAAAACCTCATGTTTGTGTATGATTGTGTCTGTCTAACTAAGGGAGTCAGGTGGCTGAGCGGTGAGGGAATCGGGCTAGTAATCCGAAGGTTGCCAGTTCGATTCCCGGTCATGCCAACTGACGTTGTGTCCTTGGGCAAGGCACTTCACCCTACTTGCCTCAGGGGAATGTCCCTGTACTTACTGTAAGTCGCTCTGGAGAAGAGCGTCTGCTAAATGACTAAATGTAACTCAGCAGGTGTTTACTGTACTAACCCTGTTATATCCATTTGAACTATTTCAGCCAAGAATTGTGAGCAGAGGTTTGTGTTGTAGTTGAGCGTGTATATTTGCGTTCTTGCATGCTTTCAGTTATAAAATAAATAGAGGCTTGAATTCTCATCCCCTCTGGAAGCTAAATTTCGGCAACGTAATGTGTGCCAATTTTGTTCCCACAAACACTGCATGCAAATGGAACAGTGTGTGTGACGCTTTTACATAATGTGTCATAAACAACAGCATAGTCTATTAAACAAGGCTCAGCACCTAAATAAGTACTCTATAAAGCAATGTTATTGGGTACTTTTTTTTAACAAATTATCCTTCTCTATACAATCACCATTATTCACAACATTGTAGTGCACTTGTGTGCGATAGAGAGATGGAGAGAGTCAAAACGGCCAGATGTTCAACAGTGACACCCTCAGGGACATTAGAGAGAAAGAGAGAGAGAGATGGAGAGAAAGAGAATATGTGAAAAAGAAGTGACTCAGCCATGCTAATGCCCCTCCCCCCCACCCTACCACCCCTCTTTACCCCCCCGCTCTGCAGTGAGGCGTCAGAACATGAAGGTGCGCATCAACGCCACGGGCGACACCATCGTCATGAAGTTTGTGCGTCCCAACGAGGACACCAAGCTGGAGGGCTACATCCTGGGCTACGGCAGCAGCATGTTCTCCAAGCAGTTCATCCAGCTGCCGGAGAACGGCCTGCCCTACGAGACCGAGATCGGTGAGCTTCCTGCGGGTGTGTGTGTGGGTGTGTGTGTGGGTGGGTGTGTATGTCTGTGTTACAAAGTGGAGATTTTTATATGAGTCTGTTTGTGTATTCATATGCCTTCCAGCCTTGCGGGAAGAGATATTGGCCGGGTTTCCCAGATTCGTTAAGAAGCTCTTAACGCCAAGAGCTTCTTAGGAGCGTTCTAAGAGCGTTCTAGAGCGTTCTTAGAACGCTCTTAAGAAGCTCTTGGCGTTAAGAGCTTCTTAACGAATCTGGGAAACCCGGCCATTGGTGTTGCAGCTGAACAATTTCCAGGGAGTTGTGGTGCACATGTTTTATTTTGTTGTTTTAGTCATGGCCTGAATCGACATTCTGTACACTGACAAAACCACACGTCTGGGGCTGAAAACTGCAGCTTTACTTTTCCACCAACCCTCCACCGAGCGATCCCTCCAAATACTCCTTAACGACACCCCAGTCCTCTCAGCCGCCCTCACCAACCCTTCAACACCCGTGGCTCCCATCAACAATGCTCTGGTTGCTCTCTAATCTGACCCAGACACCCTTTCCTGCCACAACCCCCACCCAGCCTCAGCTCAGAAACACCCCCCCCCCCGCCCTCCTCCCCCATGAGCCGCACTGTTGACGTAAGGAGGGTGCTCACCCCTCTCTCCCCCCCTCCTCCTGCATAGACGCTGAACCCAAGTACCTGATTGCTGTCCAGCCCATCCCAGTCAACGATGTCAAGAAACAATGTTCTGGTAGGGGAGACAGCCCTTAAACTCTGTATATAAATCAATCAATCAATCTATCCAGCTATCCATCTATTCATCTATTTATCTATCCATCTATCCATTCATCCATCTATCCACATACCAGTTAATATGTAGTACAGTAATATAAGTGTGATGCTGGTCTCTTCAGGGAAGGTGAACCTGGAGAAGCCCCTGCACCTGGTGATAGGCTCTGTCACCCCCACCTCGGTGCTGTTGTCCTGGGGAACCATCCTGAAGACCCCCTACGAGGGCAACATCATGAGCGACTGTCTGGAGGATGGGTGAGTCCACTCACCGAAACACACACCGACACACACACATGCAGACACACACCAGTCCAAATGCACACACACACACTCGGAGGTATATACACACGCATACTATCACACAGGCACACACACACACACACACACACACTCTCCTCCATCCAACCTTCAGAAAATCCCATATTCATTCACTGCAGAGAGAGTTGCTTTGGAAAAGCTTGATCGCAGAGTGCTTTCCTCTGACTCTCCAAAGCCCCATTTGGCTTCATAAACTCTTTAATGTCAGCCCCCACGGAACCCTGCTAAACTATGTAACCGGAGAACTGGTCGCCATGCTGTCGCCACGGCGACGGAGGAGTATCGCGCCTGTGCTTCCCATCTGCTGAGGAAACCTGCTGATGCTGCTCCTTTGTTGCCATGGCATCTTACTCAGTTCGTTCGGTTCCAACTGGAATCAAAATAAAAGTTTTGACTTTGAATGACTCATATCTGATGAAAATATGACTTTCAATCAAAGTTCGTTTAGTCCCCTTTTAGTAACAAGAAACGACACAAAGTGCTTCACATATGCCCACACATCAGCATGAATGAACCGACCCGACGTCTAAAAGGGCTCTCCTGCTCTGTCACAGTCACTACACGGTGCGCTACCGCGAGAGGAACAGGAAGTGGACCTACCAGACCTGCCCCACCAGCGACACGGTCGTCGACAAGCTCAAGCCCAACACAGCCTACGAGTTTGGGGTGAGGCCCAACTCTGAGGACAGCAGTGGAGGGTGGAGCAAGCCTGTCACTCACAGCACCAACATGGGAGGTACGTCACCTAAATGAGTCCCCACTGGAGGTGCGTCACACATCTCACCCCCTTCTCCAGCATTGCTTTCCTCTGGCATAAATCAGCCGTGTAACTTCAGCTTTTTCTTGCTGAACTTTGGTACGGGCATAAGTAAATGTAAGTGGTTGATCAAATGAGTTCCTTTGTACTGTTTGGTAAGGTGTTGCTTGTTTTGCAGACAAAGCCATGCAGAAACCCTACAAGCCTGTGAAGCCAGTGGTATGTTTTTGAAACCATTTCTACATTTTGGTTGTGAAAACGACTTGGAATTTCATTGGAAACTGTCCGTCAATTACTTACATAGTGGCAAAGCAATGGTACAAAACAGGCTGTCAACAAACAGCAGAGAGTGAGTCCTACTGGTGGAGAGGCGAGCAGAGTTTGCTGAGTCTATGACGTGCAGACGAGAGACTGCAGAGGGGCCTTAGCTAGTGTGGTCTGGTTTAAGGACCGCTTGGAGAGCTTTCTTTCCACTCCGGGCCAGTATGGAAACATCTTGACTACAGCCAGACACAGAGCTGGCCAAGGCCAGACACCGGCCAAGATGGCGAGCGAAGCCAGGAAGAGAAAGAAGAGATGAGGAGAGTTGGAGAGAGCCGGGGACAGGAGAGACGAGGAGAGGGGCCGAGAGGAGAGGGGCTGAGAGGAGGATGGAGGGCAGAGAGTTCCTGGCTCGGGGTTCCTGGCTGTGCTCGTTGACTGTTGGGTCCGTTGCCTCACGTGCCTGCAGCCCTGAGCTCTCGTAAGCGGCCACAGCTGCCGAGCTCTGCCACCACGCTGGCACTTCCTGAGACGGGGAGGCTCGGAGCTGCTTCCCACCGGACAGCTTGGAGTCTCAACATGGAGCAGAGGACCCCACGGGGTTATGTAAGCAAGGAAGAAAGAGAGGGAGGGAGGGAGGGAGGGAGAGAGGAAGGGAGGGAGGGAGGGAGAGAGGAAGGGAGGGAGGGAGGGAGAGAGGAAGGGAGGGAGAGAGATGGAGAGGGAGGAAGAGACTTTCAAGATTTAAGCTATCAGTGTCAAATCTGTCTATCACGGCTGAAACTAACTCTCTCTCTCTCCTCCTCCCAGAAACCCATCATGGCCGGTCCTCATGTCTTCTTCCCCCCTCGCCACGGTAAGCCACCAGCGCCTCTCAACCTTGTCTGTGGTCAAACTCACTGAACCTCGCTTTTCATACATCGGCAGAGATTTTACACGACAACCGTGATTTATCGCTGGGAGCAGAAGTCTGTTTCAGCTCTTCATTGTGAACCCTTCTTTAGGGCTCGGCGCTGGAGGAATTTTAACTGGCTTTTGGATTTATCGCTCTGCAGACAGGACTGCATCAACTGTCAATCCTGCTTCATCAGCTCCCAAACGACACTACCCTAACCCCGCTCTTTGCTCTAGGCGGAGAGACGAGATCAATCTTCTGTGTAACCACGGGAACGTGTGAAAAACAGTGTATATTTACATTAATTTCTGACTCGCAACTCTAGTCTTTCTCCGCGTACACAGGTACACTCCACAAAGGCGTCGAGACACTGAATGGAACGTTACTTCCTGTTTCTTTCTCAGAACGCTCCAGCAAAGGAATGCAATAGCAGCCGCAGTTAGCTACTGCATTTGTTTGACGTTTGTCTCCCTCCCCCCCTCCCTCTGTCCTCCCCAGTTCTTCATAACAGGACCCAGGGCAGACAGCCCCCGCTCCTCCGACGTCCTCTGTCCCCCAGGACAAACATCGGTAAAGATGCCTTAAATGACCCTTGACCCGTCATGACCTTTGACATCTTTACCCAGACACAGGAAGTTTTTCCTGGTCAGTTCTCTCAATCAGGAAAAACATCTACCAACCTCTTCTCTGTCTTCTCTTCTCAACATTTTCGTCTTCTTTTCCTCAGGATATCTTCATACTCTGACCATTTCACCTGCCTCGCAGGGTTTAGGTGATATTGTTCTGGAAGACCTCTTTTGACACATCTCAATATCACGTTATGTTCCTCAGCTCCACCAAACGTCACTAGAACCCACTTGCTACCCACTCCCGGACCCACAATGCCTCTGGCCACCCACCAGCCAATCGGTAAACAGTGAGACAGAGTATTCCTAATGCTATAGGCTGTCAGCGTGGCTGTGTCCAATCACAGGCTGGAAGGTTTCTCAATCAGACCGTCCTTGTTTGTAATTGGCTGCATGAGCTCGATTGGCATGACATGAATGAGCCCTTTGGAACCCAGAGATGTGATCAGACCATGTGGGCATGGGGCCCATGGAGGTAGGTTGCCATGCCAGCATGATTGGCAGGTTTGCAGATGGCTGAAGGTTCAACGTGTTCACATCCAGACCTGCAGGTTCACGGCATTCGGTTTTTACAATTCAGAGGGATTTCGTTCTATTGAGATTAAGTAGTAAAAAGTTGGTTTGCATCGCTGCCTTTTGAACAGGGCTCCAGTTTGATAATTAAATCGTGTGTAAAATATACTTACGTTATTCATCTAGGTCATGAATACTGCAGCTATTTCAACAGTATGTTTGAGTTACTGTAATAAAATGGGTAGGAGCATGAGAGGTCAGAGGGCAGATGAGAGGTCAGAGGGTTTTGGAGGCTGGATGTGAACATGCCGTACCGGCCACATGCCTGCACCGTAGGAGGTTGACCTTTGACCTCCCACAGCGGGAAGCGTAGGTGAAGCTTGTTCACGCCAATGCCTTTCACGTTAGTCACAACCTGAACAGTTTGGTGGCCAGCATCTTTCTCTTCCTCACTCTGTCTGTCTCAGCTCTTAGTCAATTGTTTCTTTAACCATTTATACCTGTATCCATCCATACACCCATCCATCCACCCTGTTGAGAATTCCTCACATTTCCACTTTTCTGATTTCCGCCATCTCAGTGAAGCTTCTTCTGTGATCCTCTCTTGTTCCTCAGATTGTGTGAGCTGATCTCTCCTGTCTACATGTGTCTGTCCTCCCAGGTGCTTGGCCAGCTCTCTGACACAGCAGTCTCAGTCAGCATGCACAGTCTGCACGTCACCCACAGCCATCTCTATCTCTCTCTCTCTCTCTCTCTCTCTCTCTCTCTCTCTCTCTCTCTCTCTCTCTCTCTCTCTCTCTCTCTCTCTCTCTCTCTGTCTCTGTCTCTGTCTCTCCTCTCTCTCTCTCTCTCTCTGTCTCTCTCTGTCTCTCTCTCTGTCTCTCTCTCTGTCTCTCTCTTTCTGTCTCTCTCTCTCATTCTGTCTCTCTCTCTCTCTCTCTGCCTCTCTCTTCCTCTGTCTCTCTCTCTCTCCTACAGAACCGGAGACACACAGAACCTTCTTTTTACTGGCTCCTTATCCTACGTTCTCACCTGTACGCTATCCGCTATTTTCCTCCTCCGTCCTCAGTGTTTCACTCTAGGCCCCGCCACTTCAGGAGGTAGGCAGAAAACAGTATGTCCCCCGTAAAAAAATTACAATTGCATAATCTCCCTACCTGCACTCCAAATCTGTCTGTTATGTAACTGAACTCCACAGAACCCGGCCATGCTGCCCAGGCTGACAGGAGATGGCAGAAACATTACTCGGACCTAAAATGAAGCATTACTGCCCGGTACACCCAGCTGATATCTCTCTCTCTCTCTCTCTCTCTCTCTCTCTCTCTCTTTCTCTCTCTCTCTCTCTCTCTCTCCCTCTCTCTCCCTCTCTCTCCTCTCTCTCTCTCTCTCTCTCTCTCTCTCTCTCTCTCCCTCTCCCTCTCCCTCTCCCTCTCCCTCTCCCTCTCCCTCTCCCTCTCTCTCTCTCTCTCTCTCTCTCTCTCCTCTCTCTCCCTCTCTCTCTCTCTCTCTCTCTGTGTTAGCTGGGCAGGCAGTCTGAGGCAAGGTGAGGCACCTGATCAGATTGAACAATCAATCACGGATGGCCTCGTACTCGTTAAATTCCCACGCCAAAGATCAGTCAGGTCCCGTTAAAACCTCATGGCTCACAGCTCCCTCCTGGCCGGCCCCATCGATTTGAACGGCTGTCATTCCTCCACGTCGAGGCCCTGGTACCGCCGTCTGTGTAGTAACACGGTCGTTACAGTGGAAGCAGCTCCATATGGACTCCTGGCCTTTGAAATCAGAGCCTCTTATTTCAGGCTCGTGCCAGGTAGAGGCAATTCTTTGAACTGAGGGTTTTGGCCAAGGTAGGGCGGGTCAGGCCTAACATGAACAGCTGCTTCTGCTGTTCTCACCTTGACGGTTCTTCATCATTTTTCTCCCTGTATATTATCAGTCCCCTAATCTGCTGTGTGTTGGCTTCTGTCTCTGTCTTTCTTCTGTCTCTTATTTTCTACATGTAATTTCTGTTGGGTATTATAATCTACCTGTCTCTCTCGTAGACAATGTGATTCTTCTTCTGTGGTTTGAAGGTCTTATTCCCTTCTCTTCTTCACTACAGGAAGTGTAGACCGGTCTAGATCTGCCCCCTCTTCCTCTGTGGAGGTCCCCCCAGCCTCCCACCAGCCCACACAAACCCCCATCATCCTGCCCACGCCCATCATCACACACCAGCGCCAGTCCAAGCCCAGAACCAGACCCCAGCCTCAGCCCAATCCCCAGCCCAAGCCCCAGCCCAATCCCAATCCCCAGCCCAAGCCCCAGCCTCAACCACAACCCCAGCCTGAGGCCAGGCCCCGTCCCCAGCCTCAACCCCAGCCTGAGACCAGGCCCCAGCCTCAACCCCAGCTCCAGCCTGAGGCCAGGCCCCAGCCCCGGCCTCAACCCCAGCCTGAGACCAGGCCCCAGCCCCGGCCTCAACCCCAGCCTGAGACCAGGCCCCAGCCCCGGCCTCAACCCCAGCCTGAGACCAGGCCCCAGCCCCAGCCTCAATCCCAGCCCCAGCCTGAGGCCAGACCCCAGCCTCAATCCCAGCCCCAGCCTGAGGCCAGACCCCAGCCTCAACCCCAACCCCAGTCTCAATCAGAGTCTCAATCTCACCCTCAGACCAAGCCTCACTTACGGTCCCAACCTCAGCCTCAACCAACTAGGGTCCTCCTGAAAGCAGGAGTCCCAACCGGTAAAGATGATATTCTCCCCTGTTATCTTACATCTCAATACTACAACTTCAACTCCATTATCTTTAGTAAAAGGAAATGCTTTTTCACACAGCTCCCAGCACACCTGTGGTGGTGGGCAAGCCTCTCCCAAGACCCGCCCTCGCCTCCCAAAGGGCCAATAGTAACAACCAGCAGGGTAACCATGACAATGTTATTATTGTGCCCAAACATCATCCAATCACCTCATTGGTCATCCATCCACATGAAAACTCCCATTGGTCATCTGAGCTGTCCATCAATCCCTGGATGACCTTCTGTTGTTGCCTCCCCATGCACCCTCATCATCTTATCCTCCGCAGGGCTGTGCATCCTGTCCTCCCACATTTCCCTGGAACACACCCCCTTCCCTTCCAAAACCTCCATCCCTCCTCTTCGCCTCCACCACCAGGCTGCCCTCCCCATCTGCAGCTCAGACCTCCATCTGCAGCTTCCTCTCTCACTCCACACTTCCCCTCCTCCTTCCCGTGCCGTCTTCCATCCCTTCATTCCTCTGCTATCTCTCAACGCTCCCCATCCTCTCATCCAAATAGGATCTGGGATTGGACATCCACCTCCCTGTTATCTCTAACGACCTCCCCCACCCCCCTCCCGCTCCACCCCTCCTCCTTCTCTCTCTGCCCATATAGGTACACGTTACCCGAGGCCCTCGACGAACTCCGTGCCTCGCTCCCCCTCGGGATCGTCTGTCCCTGCGGCGAGCAGGAACGCCACCTCGCTGCCTCGCAGGCGGGTGTCTCTCTCCTCCAGCCCTAACGTGGCCCGGCCCCTCTCTCCACCCAGGGGTGCTGCCAACAACCCTCTCTCCTCCAGCTCTCCTGGGGGTAACGGAGCACTACTCCTCCTTCATCCTCACTCTCTCTCCTCAGCAATACTACCTCAGAGCAATGGAGCAATGTCTGAACACACACACACACACATACACACACACTAGCAGACAGGTGGCCCAGAGTTTTACTGTAATTTACAGCAGGCTACGTAACGTGAAACGCCTTCCAACAATGTCGCAGTTTATCTCAAAGAATACGTGTCCAGAAAGAATCGTAACGCGAGTGTGAGGGTCTGTCACCGTCCAGAACCCTGGATTCTCCCGCACCGTCAAGACTCCTCTGTGCTCTCTCCAAGGAGCAGCCGTCCCCTCCCTCTCCCCCCCCGCCCTCGTGCGTCCGTCTGTCTGTCACGCTCTTCCACATGTGTGCTCTGGGAAGCGCTTCTCGTTGGCGTGCGCTTCACGCTTCGGCCTCGAGGAACAGCGCCGGTGCCTCCAGGGGTCAGGGTCGTTAAACGTGATTTACGTTCCCGCAGGCGGGGGCCCGAGGGACGGCTGTGCGCCCGGTGCTCTGGACGTACACCGGCCAGGACACACACCGCATCTACACCGGCCGTGCCAAGCCAAGCAGCGGGCAGGGCCAGATACACCACCACAGCCTGCCACACACACAGACATACTCTCACACACACATACTCGGTGAAAGACAGAAAGAAAGAAAAATTAAAGGGAAAGACAGAATAACAGAAAAGTTGTAAAAGGGATTAACAACATGAAGAAGATAGACAGCTTTTGAGTCACGCCAGGCTTGTCTGTATATCTTCGGTTTGCATGCCCAAGAGGGTTTAAACTGTTGCAAACAACAGACCTGTGTACTCTTGGAAGTTTTCAAACTGAATTTATGTTCTCGATATCGACACGTTTAGTCTCTCGCTGAAGGTACTCAAGTCTCCTTTTGGGGACGTGAATGAAAGATCCACTCTGAACTTGGTTTACAACCAGACTCCCTCTCTGTCATCCTGTCATGTTCTTAGCGTGTTCTTGACGTGTTAACAAGGCATGCCGGCGTGTTTAACGAGTCCTCTCCTCCCTCTACAGCTGACGGGGAACGTCATAAGGGCCTGGGTCTGCCTAAGCAAGTGGTGTGGTCCAGACATAGACCTTTGGGTAACAGAGACCTTTCCCTCCCAGTGTCCATCACACTAACCTGTCTCCATGCCCATTCATGTTCTGTAATATGGCAGCCCGAACTGTCCATCACTTTAATTGTCCAACCCCGGTCCGTGTCTGTCGTTGTGGGCGGGGTCAACTTGCTTGTGTCCTTGTCATGGTGTTTGGTTGAGAGCACGACTGAGATTGAAGCGGAATCCCTCTGTATTTCTGCCAAGCAGGATTCACAGCCAATTAGGATCTGCCAATTGCATCTGAGGTTGTGATTGGCCCGAAGGCCAGTGTGTCCCTCCTCCTGGTCTGTAGGAGAGGCGCTGGTTCAGTCTCAGTCACAGCTGGTGTGTGTTAATCCTGGAAACTAGGACAGTTCCAGAGGTCTTCAAGGAGCCGCAAGGCTGACTGGAAGCAACTCTACTGCATAGAGAATGTTCCCTTTGTTTCTGTTTGTCCCTGCACACACACACACAGACACACACACAGACACACACACACTTGCACACTGCCCTCACATGTTACGCTAAACACCAAAGCTACCTCAAACATAAAGGTAACTACCAATGGAACACTCTAAATCAGATGCACCACGGGATTTGACAGAGTAAGCCTATCGTTGACTAACATCAATCAAGTTCACTATCCCGGCCATCTAGGTGATGTCATGTCATGGTGTGTCTTGTCTTGGATTTGTCTGTGTCCTGTTTGTCCCACGGACCTCCTCAAGCAAAGCCTGCCTTGTGTTCTTCCATGCGGAAGGTTTCACCTTGTGTTTCCCATCATGCTGCTGATATTTTCATGCTGTGTGTGTTGACTGCCCCCCCCCCCCCTCTGTTTGTCCTTGTGTTTGTCTTTGAACGTTAGCGCAGATCCCAGAGCTGTCTGTTTAGCAGGGAGAAGATGGAGAGGTTAGAGTCGTTAGCTGATCCGACCTGCCATTGGTTCCCTTCGCTCCTGCCACCAGGAGGACTGTGATGATGTTGAGCCGTGCAGTGTGTTTCTTGGCTGGCCCGCTGAGGCTCTGTGTTTTGACTGGAGAGTTTTCTCGGTGTCTCGCCGGTGCAGCGTGGACAGGGATGTAGATCGGCGTTCAGGCGGCTGCCGGGGGCTTCTACCTCAGAGGGGAACTGAGCTACGGATGGTCCTTCAGAGCAAGAGAGCCGTGCAACGAATTCAAGCGAAAACCGGATCCTGTTTGTGATGGCATTCTGAAGCGGGGTCCTATGAGACCGTAAAGTTGTTGAAGACTATGTTAAATGGACTCGCTAATGAGAAAACATGACACCATCTCCTGGCTTTAAAGCATGGTAGAAACCTGAGGAGGATATTTTTGGTCTTATTTGTCCTTGTTACATTATTTTTGAGAATCCCCACCGTTAGCCTCACAGCTTGCGAAAGATTTTACATCCTGTCGCTAACGTAGAAAGGTCAGTTTGACAGTAAAACTGAGTTGATTCTCTTGATTCTACCCAGGTCCTGTTTTTTTAACGGTAGCCTTTCTGGAAGGAGAACAACAGAGTATTTGTTAAGAATTTGGCACAGTTGGTCCACAGCATTAATTGAGACCAGGTTTCTGACTTTTTCCTTGAGAAGATATAAGAACTTGTGTAAAAACATTATACGGTCTTTTACTCTCGTCTTAGAATCCTTGTGTGGTTTTCTTTAGTTTTATCCCTTCAATGTTATTCTTCTGGTTGATTTTTTACAGGATTTGGTTGTGGTCTTATGTTTCGAAGGTTATTAGAAGTTGACGTGGTCTGTGTTAGTCATTGAGCCGGCCTGTTTGCAGCAGGGGGGATCCTCAGGAGACATATCAACATTTTAAGATCCAATCTTCCTGGCTTTTACAGTTTCTTAACTCCTACTCCAGTTGGAACCGCGCCAACTTTTCTCTGCGACGTCGTCAATCCTACCTGTTACTGTCCCTCATTAAGCATCCTCTGTGTGTCTGCTTTCGCCTTCATCTTCTCCACAGTTACAGCCGCTCATTCACTCCACCTTCATTTACATTACATTTTACATTTAGTCATTTAGCAGACGCTCTTATCCAGAGCGATTTACAGTAAGTACAGGGACATTCCCCCGAGGCAAGTAGGGTGAAGTGCCTTGCCCAAGGACACAACGTCAGTTTGCATGACCGGGAATCGAACTGGCAACCTTCGGATTACTAGCCCGATTCCCTCACCGCTCAGCCACCTGACTCCCTTCATCCTCATCCAGCAGTGTCGGTGCTCTCAGTTTTACCGCGGCGTGCGCCATTACATTTGTAGTCTCTAACCATGCACTGGACTCTCTTTCCCAGGCACCCCTGCAGTTCTACGGCCCTCTCCTCCTGTCAACAAGAGCACCAACCTGGTGGGAACACCAGGGGACA
Source organism: Osmerus mordax (assembly GCF_038355195.1). Lineage (NCBI taxonomy): Eukaryota > Metazoa > Chordata > Actinopteri > Osmeriformes > Osmeridae > Osmerus > Osmerus mordax. The sequence continues at coordinate 20,922,423 of NC_090051.1, read as the reverse complement.
AGGGTGAGGGCTCCAGCCACCAGAGACTACTGACATCCGCACTGTTCAGATCTGCACTGACTTCTCCTTTAGGCTCTGCAGATGTGTCACTGAATGACTCAGTGCTGAACATCACTGCACCACAGCTAAACTGCACTGAGTTTCACGTTCTCCTGGAAAACAGATTGGCTAACTCACAACTACTTTGCCATAGTAGACAACTATTTGGAGAATGTTTGTGCTGTTAGTAGTTAGTAGTAGTTACTTTGTTGAGTTTATAAATGGCAGATTCGGAAGTGTTGACATTTCAGAGTTGTTAACTCTACAGGTTCCAGATGGTCTCATTTGTTATCAACGTGTTACTACGAACACTCTCCTTCATTTCAGCTAGATGTTCTGCCAGATGCTCTTGTTTCCTGCAGTTCAAACAGCTTCATCTGCACTTGCGTGTCTGTGTACGTTTATACGTGTTTCCGGTGGGAATGTCTGTGAGAGACAGAATGAGAATGCAAGCCTACGTTTGTCTGTGCATACCCAGTCTAACACGTTTTTCAGAAATGCCATAGTTACGAAGCAGTCTAACTCTGAATTTTCAGTTGGCAGAAGAAAACCCTCGCAGATATTAATGTCTGCTGCTGTAACTGTTGACTGTAAAAACTTGGAGGTCACCTGACTAATAACCTCCTTCTGATACCCCTTCCCCTCCTCCTCCCCCTGCTCCTCCTCTCCCTGCTCCTCCTGCCCCTGCTCCTCCTCCCCCTGCTCCTCCTCTCCCTGCTCCTCCTGCCCCTGCTCCTCCTTCCCCTGTTCCTCCTCTCCCTGCTCCTCCTGCCCCTGCTCCTCCTCTCCCTGCTCCTCCTGCCCCTGCTCCTCCTCTCCCTGCTCCTCCTGCCCCTGCTCCTCCTGCCCTTGCTCCTCCTCTCCCTGCTCCTCCTGCCCCTGCTCCTCCTCTCCCTGCTCCTCCTGCTTTACCTTCCCCTGCTCCTCCTCTCCCTGCTCCTACTCTCCTTGCTCCTCCTGCTCCTCCTCTCCCTGCTCCTCCTCCTCTCCCTGCTCCTCCTCTCCCTGCTCCTCCTGCTCTCCCCGCTCTTCCTCTCCCTGCTCCTCCTGCTCCTCCTCTCCCTGCTCCTCCTGCTCCTCCTCCCCCTGCTCTCCCTGCTCCTCCTGCTCATGCTCCTCCTTCCCCTGCTCCTCCTCTCCCTGCTCCTCCTCTCCCTGCTCCTCCCGCTCTACCTTCCCCTGCTCCTCCTCCCCCTGCTCCTCCTTTCCCTGCTCCTCCTCTCCCTGCTCCTCCTCTCCCTGCTCCTCCTGCTCTACCTTCCCCTGCTCCTCCTCTCCCTGCTCCTCCTCTCCCTGCTCCTCCTCCCCCTGCTCTCCCCGCTCCTCCTGCTCATGCTCCTCCTTCCCCTGCTCCTCCTCTCCCCTGCTCCTCTTCCTCCTGCTCCTCCTCCTTCATTCAGACAAACCCATGGACCTGAAGCAAGGAGACAAGGCCTCCATCTTGAAGCCGTTCCCTGTGACAGTCAAGACTCCCAAACAGGAACGCAGACAGACGACCACGCTAGCTCCCGTCTTTAATGGTAGGACCGAGGTGGTAAACTGGTGTGACTGTGGTCTCAGCGTGACAGATGAGCCAGCACACCTGAATGTGTGTATCTGTGTGCGTGTGCACCTGTGCGTGTGTGTGTGTGTGTGTGTGTATGTGGGTATTTGTACATGCATTAGTGCTATTTTCACATTATGAATAGGTATTTACAAGCCCTGGCAGTAAGTGAGGCTGTGTGTCTGTGTGTGTGTGTGTGTTTGTGTGTGTGTGTGTTTGGCATTAGTGAGAGAGAGAGAGCCAGAGCAGGTGTTGCCTGGTGACACACACATACACCTTGCCATAGTTATTCACTCACACACCCATTCCCCCCCCCCCCCCCCCCCCCCACACACACACACACAAACACAATAACTACTTACTGCATTCACCACAAGACAGGGGACACATGACCCAAATAGAAAATAAACCTGAAGTCTTCATCCCTTTCTCCTGCTGTCCGTCTCTCTGAAGGCAGTCGTTTCGACATGTGGGACAACTCCTCTGTGTTCAGCTCCCAGCCTGCTTCCGAGGTGGACGCCATGGGCAAGAAGCGCTTCGTTGGTGGGTCAGCACAGTCTCACTCCAGTACACTCACAATGGAAGTCAGACTCCACACACCTCCACACACCTCCACACACACCGACACACACCTCCACACACCTCCACACACCTCCACACACCTCCACACACACCGACATTCCTCCAGGCTCACATACACCCACACCTCCACACTCTCACGCACACACACCTCCACACACACACACCTCCACACATCCACACCTACACACTCTCTCACACACACACACACACATACACACACACATACGCACACAAACACACCTCCACACTCACATACACCTCCACACATCCACACCTACACACTCTCTCACACAGACGCACACACACATACGCACACACACACACCTCCACACTCACATACACCTCCACACATCCACACCTACACACTCTCACACACACACACACCTCCACACCTCTAAGTGACCTGCGTCTGTGTCCCGGCCCGCAGCTCCCCACGTGATTTACAAGACAGACAAGAAGCCAGACGAGCCGTGCTCCATCACCAACTCCCTCAGCTTCTTCCCCGAGGAGGAGGGTGGGGGGCAGAACGTGACGGGGCCCCCCCGCACGTCCCCCTCCAACCTGACCGTGGTCACCGTGGAGGGGTGCCCCTCCTTCGTCATCCTGGACTGGGAGAAGACCAACGACACCACGGGTGAGAGGCCGTCTCCTCCTGAGAGGACCCATACGAACGTGTCCGACTAAATGTTGCCTGAGCTAAATCTGAATTTGCGCAAGCACAAATGAATGTGTCCGATCTGTTCATCGTGAGTCGACTTTCCATGTAACTAATTGTAAAAAAACATTGAAACTAAACGGTTCTAGTGGTTTGCTTTACATTTGGAATCATAGGATTATTGAAATTGTTTGCATGGATTTTTTTTTCAAACATATGTGCTCTTAACTCGTTCCACACTATGCAAGATTAAAGCTTGCAGTCGAGAAAGGGTTAAGTTTGTCTGCGCGAGGACCTCATTATACGCTAGGACCATCTGGTCTGCATCACGTTTTATGACCTGACAATATTAACATGTGGCGAGACTGAGGTGGGGACCTCATGTTGCTTGACGCCTGCAGGCCTTCCTAGTGAGCACCATCCTCATCCTCACTGTCCTGACTTCAGGTTGAACACTTGTCTCATTAAGACTCTCCACACAATTATAAAGAGACGTTTTTTCATTTAATATCTCATCTGTATGATATTAGCGAAACTGTAAAAGCTCAAAGTGTTCGTAAAACGAAGACAGAATATGAGAGCTGGTTGTTTAATTAAATTTGATGAGTGTGCGTGTGTTTCCTGTTCCTGTTTAGAGTATGAGGTCATTTCAACAACCAGCGGACCTAATGGAGAGGAGGTATCCATCCTGACCACCAACCAGACACACACCGCAGTGGAGAACCTTAAACCAGAGAGCAGGTATGTCTCTAACCCCCAGCCAATCAGGTCGGGTCCATCTTCTGGGAGCCAGTTACTTACCATCAGACCAAAAAAAACATCCATCAAGTCTGTTAGAGAATAGAATTGCCAGGTCTGTGATGACCATCAAACTGTTATTTCAATCGGGACTTGCTGCACACGCACATTGTCCCGCTCGGGGGCGGAGTTTGAGCCCGGTCGAGGCCAACATTCTCAGCTGCTATAGTGTAGTTGTGAGTATGGATTCTGAGGTGGAGCAGGGAGGGATGTGGGTCTAACAGCGTTTTAATCTGCCTCTGGCTGACATCTACTCTGAGTGTCCACATCTGGAATGTACCCAGGGCAGAACCAGAACTGAACGGGTCCGCTGGCCCTTGCTTAGACCCACTAGAACATCTGTGTGTGAGTGTGTGTGTGTGTGTGTGTGCGCACGTGAGAGAGTGAGAGCACTGGCCTGAACTCAAGGCTGTCTAGAGAATAAAACTATCAAGTGTCACAGGCTCATAGTTCTGGAGAGCGGAGACGGATAAACCTGAGCTCCACAAAAGTTATGATTATGGCGAACAAGAGTGACTCGGGCCCTCCATCACACCCTTCTCCTGTGGACGTGGAATCTTCAGTTAACTACCTGTGGATTAAAATGACATTCCTCTTTCCCTCTGGGAAAGCCATCACCACTGCAATAGGAACTGACAGTATTAAAACAGGGAGAATGTGGATTTTGGAGGGACTGTGGTACGTCTGTTGAAAAGACTCCATGTCGATTTTTGTTTCTTATTCAACTTTCTCCTTTCTTTCAGTTATGAGTTCACAGTGAAGCCCAAGAATGAGTTGGGAGCTGGGCCAACCAGCGACCCTGTCTCCTTTAGCACGGAATCAGGTCAGTATCAGGACACACCTCTCACACACGCCACACACACTCACACCACACACACACACAAACAAAATGTCACAAGGTACTGGACTGGAGGGCCAAAATGACACCACTTGAGTGAGTTTAGTTTGGGATACAACAAGATGGTAAAAAAAAAGACGATTACCACACACAGCTGCAGTCTTTACCAGGCTGAGCTAATCACATTCAAGTAAGAATTACATATTCCTGCTATCTTTATAAGCTACATCTTCACCACAACTTTTGGACCAACCTAATTAGTTGAGAATAAACTAAGATTCTGTTTAATTATCACTGGCGCATTAGCTAGCGGTAGTAACCCTTTTTTCAAATGGTTTTATGTTTCACAAGTAGTGTGTTGCCCATAAGGGATCCCTGATTACACGCTAACACAAATGTGTTGATGATTAGTGCCTTGTTTATAGCAGCACTTACTTTTACAACAAAGTGTGTAGCTAATTAGCCGTCAACTATTAGCATAGCTTAACATATCAGATGTGTGTAATTAGCTGTAATTAGGCTAATGATTTCAACATGCTCCCCTGAAGTAACTATTGGCTATCACTTGAGCTTGACAGATTACTCTATGTGTGTGTCTGTGCGTGTGTGTGTGGGGGGGTCAGCCTGTCAGAAACAGTCAGTTTCTCTTTCCTCAGGGTCCCGATCACAATGCAGGTCTTGCACCAAGATGGTGCAACTACAGAATACACATGTTATGGTTCCATCCACAACGAGAGAAGAAACACAAAGAAATCATTTGAGAAAATGTCAACACTCCAATTAAAAGTCCACAGAGAGTAATTAGCTTGGTTGTGTTGGGGCTCAAAATAAGTTATGTTGTCATGTAGCAAGGATGTGGCCAGGAGCTCCCAGTCCTCTCAGGACCAAATTATGTAGCTGTTCGCGATAAGACAACACAACTATATTTGACTGCCAATCCATCTGGCAGCCATTCCCAAAGCTGCATCCTGCATATACCTGCTGTCTCGTTGATCGGAATCTAATATTTGTTTGCGTCCCGTGTGCAGCGGACCCCCGGGTGAGCGAGAACGTTTCAGGGAAAGACGCCATTTGGACTCAGTTCCCCTTTAAGTCAGACGCCTACTCCGAGTGCAACGGGAAGCAGTACGTCAAGAGAACCTGGTACCGCAAGTTTGTCGGCATTCAGCTGTGCAACTCCCTCCGCTACAAGATCTACCTGAGCGACTCGCTCACTGGTGAGTACCTGCCTGGAGTACCTGCCGGGCCTTGGGGCCTGGAGTACCTGCCTGGCCTTGGGGCCTGGAGTACTGCCTGGCCTTGGGGCCTGGAGTACCTGCCTGGCCTTGGGGCCTGGAGTACCTGCCGGGCCTTGGGGCCTGGAGTACTGCCTGGCCTTGGGGCCTGGAGTACCTGCCTGGCCTTGGGGCCTGGAGTACCTGCCGGGCCTTGGGGCCTGGAGTACTGCCTGGCCTTGGGGCCTGGAGTACCTGCCTGGCCTTGGGGCCTGGAGTACCTGCTGGGCCTTGGGGCCTGGAGTACCTGCTGGGCCTTGGGGCCTGGAGTACCTGCCTGGCCTTGGGGCCTGGAGTACCTGCCGGGCCTTGGGGCCTGGAGTACCTGCTGGGCCTTGGGGCCTGGAGTACCTGCCTGGCCTTGGGGCCTGGAGTACTGCCTGGCCTTGGGGCCTGGAGTACTGCCTGGCCTTGGGGCCTGGAGTACCTGCCTGGCCTTGGGGCCTGGAGTACCTAGCAACTGAAAGCAAACACTTTTAAAGTCAAAGTTTAGTCAAACGTTCCTGTATTTGAGTATGGTGGTACTGTTGCCTCAGCCCCTTGACCCCTGACCTTCGTCCACTCTGCAGGGAAGTTCTACAACATCGGGGACCAGACAGGGCATGGGGAGGACCACTGCCAGTTTGTAGATTCCTTCCTGGACGGACGGACAGGGACTCAGTTACTGGCTGACCAGCTCCCTCACAGATCAGGTGCGCTGCTTAGCAACCCCCCTCCCTCACAGATCAGGTGCGCTGCTTAGCAACTAGAGCTGGACACCAGTATTACCCCTCTCCCTCACAGAAAATCTCTCCCGAAATAGGATACCATGGTCGAACACTTTGGCACAATGTGCTTCTCTGTTGAATATCGAAAGATGTTAAGTTACTAAAACAATAAAATTTCAATGTCTCAAGGTTCCTTGTCCGGTTGTGTTCCAGGGTTCTACAGGGCTATGCGCCAGGAACCCGTCAACTTTGGAGAGATGGGAGGAAACTCCCATATCACCTACGTGGGCTGGTACGAGTGTGGCACCCCCATCCCCGGGAAGTGGTGAGGGCTGTCCGAGATGATGCCTGACTGGAAAATCAGCTTACCTGGGCGGAAGGAGGACTGGAGGGGGGCCCTCGGAGATGTGGGTCTCTCCCTCTTGTAACCTTTGACAACCGTAGACCAATCACCGTCTGTCTGTCGAGGCTGGGTCCCGCCCCCCCCCCCCCCCCCATGTATAAATATGTACAGAACCAATCAGCATCATGGAACTATATTGAGAACTTTCGTAATAATATCTCCACCGGTCTCACTTCACTATCAAACACGACGTCCGAGGGCAGGGAGATGAAGAAGCGTGTGTGATTTCAAAGTGAATCAAGACGTTAATTATGAACACAGAAAAAAAGAACATGCTAGGAAGCGGGCTCCCTGAAATGTATTAGCTTGTATGATGTTATTTATCAAGGCTGTGCTATTAAACATTCCCTGGGTGGGTCACTCTGCCAGTATGGTTTTAGAATGACAGCGGAAGCCTGAAAGCCTGAATCTACTTTCCTCCACTTAAACTCACACACACATACAAGATGCTTCAGGGTTTCTGCAGGTTTCAGTCAGTCAAATTTAAGACCTTTTTAAGACATTTTAAGTAAGTAAGTAAGTAAGACTTTATTTATATAGCACATTGGTTTTAAGACCATAAAGATTGAAATTTAAGACCTACAACGACGCATGACCAAACCATATTCAAAGAAATTCTGCAATAAATATTTTTTATGGAATGAATTCAGACATTGAAAAGGCATTAATTTAATTTACAGATAAAGCGATCACATTAGTAACCTAATTTCATTTCTAAGTACTAGGGGTGGGGGAAAAATCGATTCACATATGAATCGCAATTCAGTCTTCTAGCGATTCACAGAGATTCACAATAAAAAAAAAAAAGCATATATGAATCGCAATTTGATAAAAAATCTTTTACAAAATGTATCGATTTTTTATCGAATCGTGACCTCAAGAATCGAATTGTAAGGTACCAAAAGATTCCCACCCTTAATAGACGGTAAGCTGTACATTTCTGTTTAATATTTAACCGTGTTGCAGAAATAAATAAGTCTATTGTAGAAAAGTCTACTTATCGTCACTGTATTTTATTAATAAGTCGAAAAGCAAAAATTGAGTTTTAAGAAAATCTTTCAGCCAGATTTGAACACAAGACCCTTCACCCAGTAACCCACATCCTTATCCACTGAGCTATCAGGGATCATTACAATCTCCACTCAACATTTAAATTTGACATTTAACTATCTAGTTGTAACAACCTGCAGAGTTGGGGTGTCAGAAAACCAGAAGAAAGTAGGGCTCCCCTTTTAGCTCACTGGGTTAGTGTGGGGCAGTACTGCAACAGCCTGGGTTCAAATCCTAATTTAAAATTGTTAATTTTAATGTAAAAGTTACATTGTGGTCATGTAACTTTAAAGTTAAGTTTTGTGGGACTTCACCTTCACATAGTTTCATAAATATCGTCTCTCTCCTCTCCGCCAAACGCTTGTTAATCTCAGGAAGATTCTCTTCAGTTTAGTTTGGTTAGAAACAGAGTGCAAATTATTATGATAATCGGGGGGGGGTCAGGTTCTTCTCCAGGGCGTAAAGTAATATTTACGATTACAGGTAAAAACGATATATAAATGTATCGACCCCCCTGACCTGTTGTTTTTATTTATTTTGGGGGGGTCCATGTCTTAGGGGGGTCAAACCCCCCCAAGCCCCCCCGTAATTCGAACCCTGGACTCTAGAGCTCCGCTTTGTAGGCTACAACTCAATAATTTTTTGCTACTTTGTAAAAACTTTCTGCGGCCAGCGTTTCTGGAAATGAACTAGGGTAAAAACTTTTTTCTGACTAAATGAAATATAAGACCTCGGATGAAAATCTGGCCGTTTTAAAATACTTTTTAAGACCCCGCTGGAACCCTGATGCTTGTTTGACACAACACACGATACTTTACACACTGTTCCCTCCATATCGATCCTAAGGGGTTAGCAATTGCTATTTGCACAGCATCAACTCATATTTCTATGTATAATGATGTGACTGAACAATTTCTCTAAGGAATTAAGCAAAAAAATGAAATTGCCTTATATTTGGTATTTACATATAATTCCTCGTTTGTGGGACCATATCGATGTGTTTAATGATAATTACAGGGAGACAAACTGAGACTGACGTAGCAGACCTGAGGGATCCAAGGTTTCACTTGGAACCGACAGAATCCAGTGATGATTTGATCTCCACCAAGATCACATTTACTGCAGTGAAGGGAAATGGCCTTAACATGAATCTTCCTCTACAACTTTAAGATGGAGTAGCTGTGTGTGTTTTCAACAACCTTAAAAGTTATGTTTGATCTGGTGACAGGTTTGGGACAGACCTATTCTTTTTAGATCCTAGAATTGAGAAAAGATGAAATATCGATGTATATAAATGCCGTTTGACATGGAAGCCAGTTGCCAGGGAAGGGGACATTTGTACAGTTGCTACATATGACTGCAGTTGACATTTTTTTTTTGATTTGGACAATGTACAATCATTTCTGTATCTTATTTTCAAAAAATAAATCTTAAGTATGGTTACTTTCTTTTTGTTTTTTACTACCGCGTTGACTCATTTGTTTGTGGTAGATATATTAATATTACAATACTGTACTAGGGCCACACACACACACACACGCACACACACGAGGGTTCCATTGTGTTCAAACCTGCACCTCTTTTTCGGCCATTTATTCTCACTCAGGAAGACAGGATGACAGAGGAGAGCAAGCACAGACTTCCATTACACACGTCCAAGCCAAGCAAAACTCCCGCTTAGGAAAACAAGCAAGAATACCAACATTACCATGCTTTTCCAAGTCCTGGCCGAGACAGATTCAGACAGACAGACAGAGAGACAGAGACTTTGACTTTAAAGATCTTTATTGGGCAGTCAAAACTGCCAGCTAACCAACAGTTACACCACAACAGCCATTTTTCTCTTACTCTCATTCAAACAAAAGCCATTCAATTGAAAGAGAATGGGTTTGAGAGAGAATGAGAGAGAGGGGGGAGAGAGAGGTGGTGTTGGGGGCTCTGGAAAGCCAAGCTTGAAAAAGGGAGGGTCTAATATAGGCTGAATCAGTTGGTTAGCCAGCAAACTTTGGAGAAGAATAAATCTGTCTCAGATTTTAAACAAATCAAACAAAGAAAAATGAATTCAAAGAGGGTCTCAAAGCCTTTATTAGGTTTCAGAGAGGAAAAAAAAAATGTTACAGATTTATACATAACTAATGTCACTTCAAGGTGGAATCTCTGATTGATATATTAGAAAAAAACAGTGAAAAGATAGATGAGAAAAGAATGAGAAAGGATGCATGGTAAGCCAAACAGGAGATTATTCTAAGAGGCTAGACATTGGTAGGATCCTTCACAAAGCTTAAAGAACTACACCTCCCATGAACCATCACTTCAACTAGTGTTCTCAATAAAGGGCCGGGTCAACAACACATCTTAATACCAACATGGCGGTGGGCAGTGATCAAAACACCAAACAGGTAGCAGTTTTACTTTTAGTTTATATATTTTTGCCAATCATCAGGCCTCTGAGATGCATCTATAGACACTCGCCTGCAAAACCACACACAAACGATCAGTTAGATTCATAAAGTCATCAACTTCATGTCTACCACCCAGCATGACATGATAGGTGATGTTGGACTAACAAAACAAAACGGGGTTACCATGAAACAAACAAACAAACAAACATTAACATTTAGAACTAAGGACAGTCTGCTTTGGTCTCTCACAGTGGGTGTATACAGACTGGTACCATGGTCACCATGACAAAAGACATGAGGGGGGGGGTGTAGGTACAGAAGGGGCCAGAACAAAACACAAACGATGACAGCAGTGTGTTGGAGAGAGAGACAACATAACAAAGACAATAAACAGACTGTGGGGTATGTGTGTGTGTGCTCGTTTCTCAGATTCAGACTTGATAACTTGGGACAGCGGAGAGGGGTGTGTGTGTGCGGTCGTGTGTGTGTGGGGAGAGGGGAAGTCCATGTTTACCGAGCCCAGTCCAAACCAAACTGTAGGGGGGGCGTTGGGGACTGGGATGGGGGGAGGGGTCGGGTGTGTGTGTATATGTGTGTGTATGTGTGTGTGTAAGGGTCGGTCACGGACACTTCTCCTCCCCTCTTTACCGGTACCCGGGGCCAGGCTGGGTGTAGCCCTGGCCGTAGGGGGGGCGGTTGCGGGCGTACGGGTTGGACGCCCCAGGGGGTGGGGTGGCGTTGGTGCCAGGGGGCGGGGTGTACCCGGGGCGGGGCTGGTACGCCGGGCCGGGCTGGGAGCTGGGGGGCAGGGTGTAGTTAGCCGGCTGGGTAGCTTGGGAGGTGTAGTTTTGGGGAGGGAAGGCCCCAGGGGGGTACTGCTGGGCTCCCTGGAAGCTGGGGGCGGGGGCCTGGCCCGGGGCTGGGGCGGGGGCCTGGCCCGGGGCTGGGGCGGGGGCCTGGGCGGCGGGGGCTGGGTAGTTCTGGAACTGCTGCTGGGGCTGGCCGGGCTGGGGGGCTCCGGGCTGGGGGCTGTACCCTGCTGGAAGGGGGGGGGGGACGGGACACACACAGAGAGAAAGAAGGGTATCATTCCTGAATTCAGACTGTCAGCGGACAGTAATGAGAACAAAAGTGTAAGTGTGTGTGTGCGACTGCACGTGTGTGTGTGTTACCAGGGTACTGCTGCATGCTGTACTGCTGCTGGGGGGCAGTTGGCTGCTGGGGGGGGTAACCACCTGGAGCCTGGTACTGCTGGTACACCTGACCTGGGGGGGGAGAGGAGAGGAGAGGGGAGAGAGAGAGATTGTATGAGTGCACTGTTACATCAAACAGAAGCTGAGAGGGATGGTCTACATCTCAGAGAAGATAAATGACATTCTCTTTTTAAAATGAGAAGATGACTGCATGGAGACAGAGACACACACACACACACACACACGCACACAAACACACACGCACACGTCTGTACAGAATGAAAGAACGAGTGTGCATGACGCTAGCTGCTATGGTCGCTAGTGTGCGTTGGGTTCCATCGCCTCGTCGGGATTAGACAGACAGACACAACTCTCTACGGTACATTACACCTCGCTGCATGGCTCCAAGCTAAACACTGCTGGCCGCGGAGACCAGAGAGCTGACACACTCTCTCACACACACACACACACACACTGTCTGTCATAACAAATGCTATGTGTGTGTGTTGGAAGATTGTCCAAACAGGCCTTGTCTGGGGCCGTAGACAGTCACTTCCCTCTGTGTTTTTACTAGCCATGAGCTCACTGATGTTGGGGCACACGAGCGTTTGAGCGTGGGTGTGTCGGAGTGTGTGCAAGATCAGAGCTGGCTCAGTCTGATTGCTGGTATGGACAGGAAGGAATCTATGAAGGGTCTTAGGAGGAACGATGGCTGGCTATTGGCTATGCCCAAACATCAGAAACACGGTCTTTGTCCCAGACAGAAGTTCGCCTGAGGTTTTGGAATGAGTGTCAATCAGTCTGGGATTTCAGCAAACAAGCTAAGGCGTCTTCCACCTTCGCCCTCTCTTCCTCCTCTCTCCCAGTCCCTGGTCACGTAATCTTGTGTGTGTGTGTGTGTGTGTGTGTGTGTGTGTGTGGGGTGGGACTACTTGGAGCACAGGGGATGTGAAAGCAGATAGCCATCACTACGCTAATGCCATGCTATGCCAGGCCAGGCCAAGGTAAGCCTGTTTGTGTGTCCAGGCTGTTCTTCTGAAATGCCCTGAGCACAGACATAGCAACACCACACACAAACAAACAAACAGAGGCACATGCATAAAAACTGACAAAACATGTATATATGCACACACACACACACACACGTCTAGTCCAAACAGCTGGAGCCCAAATGTGCCAAAACTCTTGGGGGAAAAATGTCATAAAACGTAGAGGAAAATAAAATAACTCTGTCGTACAATGGCCTGGTAGACTAATGAAGACCTGCTACACTACATGTGGAGGTCCAGCCAGCCGTCCAACCAGCCAGAAACACACACTCACACATCTACCTTAAGTCTGCATCACTACACTGTGATACTCTTAGTTCTCCATTAATCTAAATCATGCCTTTGTATTCATTTCCTCATTTCCTATTGGTGCTCCCTGCCTGGGCTTGTTTGGGTTGGGTGACATGACTGCGAGAGGGAACTGGAGATGTTCCAACTATAATGCTGCCAGTCAGGATGATGGAGGGATAGATGGAGGGTTGGAGAGATTGGTGGGTTTGGGAAAGATCTCAAAGTTAAAGCTCCTTGCTGTATTGATGCTCTGTAATGAGCCCTACAGTCCATGCCTGTACACTCAAATCCAGATGTACTGAGCGTGTGTGTGTGTGTGTGAGTGAAAAGAGAGATTATATAGCTGCCATGCTTCTGGGTTCGTCCCAGCAGAGAGCAGGAGACACAGTAACTCTGTCCGCCTGTACCGGTCCAGACCAGGCCAGACCAGAGCAGGCCAGACCAGACCAGGCCAGAGCAGGCCAGACCAGAGCAGGCCAGAGCAGGCCAGAGCAGACCAGGCCAGACCAGGCCAGACCACACCTTGTGCCCAGCCCAGCAGCTGCAGCCCGGCATACAGGGATGAATGAAGGGAGGAAGACAAACTGATCCTCCTGAGATAGTGCAGGGTTGGAGCTACTACAGAGACAGGCCCAGGTCGTGACAGGCCCAGGTCGTGACAGGCCCAGGTCGTGACAGGCCCAGGTCGTGACAGGCCCAGGTCGTGACCACATTACACTGCCTGGACCGGCTGGTTCGGAGAGATACGAACATTCTAGAAGGGTCTCCTGTCCCCTCATAAGTATTTCAGTCTTCTCCCTTAACAGCTCTGTCCATGACTGAACGCACAAGACAAGAGAGAGACCAGAGAGAGAGACCAGTCTGTCTGTCTGTCAGCAGTACTCAGGGCCAATCCATTCCTGGGAATCCCCTCCGCTCCAAAAGGAGAAACTCAGTCGACCTTTGGGGAACGCAACATTAACATGGACATAACATTCACTACCCCCGCCCCCCTCACCCCACCCCTACTGAAGACAGCCCTGCAGGGAGCCAGGAACAGGGGAAATACACACAGACAGACAGAGAGGGAGGGGGGGGGGGGGTAGGAAAGAAGAGTGTGATGAACGGAGAGAGGGGGCTCGTTTGTTTTCATTCCTCCACGCTCCCTCGTTCATTCATCTCCACACCGGCTCAGAGGACAAGTGTTTCTCCATGCTGCCTGGCTGGAGACAGGAGGGGGGGGGGGGGGGTGAGACCAGGGGGGGTCTGTCTGGTCAGCAGTCACAGAGCAGACAACATGCTTCCAAACATCTGGGGGAGCTTGTTGTGGAGCGACACATCGGAGCGTCCGTCTCCGTGGGTAACACTGTAGCCGTGACAACACGGCTGCACGCGTTCCTACGGTAACCGCTTTAGTCACAGATATGGATGGAGGAGGGAGAGGGAGGGTAGGATGGAGAAAAAAAAAACATGTGATAGAAAGATAGTAAAAGGATGAGAGTGAAAGGCCCGGCCCATATTTAGCACTCTGGATGAAGTAGTATTCACGCCGCGCTGGTCTACATGGTAATCCTTACAAGATGGTGATAGCCTGCTGGAGCCCAAGAAACCATCAGCTTTCATAACAACTCAAAAAGAACATTTTGCTCACAACAGCAGCACGGTAAATTTCTGAGGCCTGCTCTGTAACTCTATATACCACGCTTCACATAAAACCAGATTATTATTGTGACAGTGACTCAGTGTCCCTGGGTCTGTTAATAGTGTGAGACGGAGAGCGGGGGGGGGGTGGAGAACAACATGGCTGTTTGACCAGGACTGCTGTGGTCAAACGTTCCAGAACAACAAGAGCAGAACTGACAGCACAACCCTGGCCTAGGACTAGTTACCCTGGCCTAGAACTAGTTACCCTGGCCTAAGACTAGTTACCCTGGCCTAGGACTAGTTACCCTGGCCTAGGACTAGTTACCCTGGCCTAGGACTAGTTACCCTGGCCTAGGACTAGTTACCCTAATCAGATAAAGCCCTTTGAGTTTGAGAAACCTCATTCCAATCTCTCTGATAGAAGAAAGTCCCGCACACACACACACACACACACACACACACGCACAGGAAACAGACTTTAGAGGTCCCTGTAGACTGGAGGCACTTATGACAGTTAGCTGGAAGTGCTAAACCTCCCACACTGCTAACTCCTGCTCCACACACAGTCGTAAAACACACACTACACTCCCTACACATCCTGCCTGGAAACTAATCAACTAATGTCAATGTACACAGGAGCCAAGACCCCCTTCTAACCACACACGTGGGTTCGTGTGTGTGTGTGTGTGTGTGTGCGTACCATCCATGGTGGCGGGGGGTCCTTGCGGCTGCTGCACCCCAGGGTACGGGGCCTGGGCCTGGGGGGCCAGGCCTGGCTGGTGGGCCGCAGACGAGGACGAGGCGATACTGTCTGGAGTCCCTGAGCGCTCTTCAGCAGCAACACCAGGGGGCACTGAGGGGAGCGGTCAGGAGGTCAGGACACGCACAGAGAGGGGGGGGGGGGGGGGGCACTGAGGAGAGCGGTCAGGACACGCACAGAGAGGGGGGGGGGGCACTGAGGAGAGCGGTCAGGACACGCACAGAGAGGAGGGGGGGCACTGAGGAGAGCGGTCAGGACACGCACAGAGAGGGGGGGGGGCACTGAGGAGAGCGGTCAGGACACGCACAGAGAGGGGGGGGGCACTGAGGAGAGCGGTCAGGATCACGCACAGAGAGGGGGGGGGGCACTGAGGAGAGCGGTCAGGACACGCACAGAGAGGGGGGGGGGCACTGAGGAGAGCGGTCAGGACACGCACAGAGAGGGGGGGGGCACTGAGGAGAGCGGTCAGGACACGCACAGAGAGGGGGGGGGGGCACTGAGGAGAGCGGTCAGGACACGCACAGAGAGGGGGGGGGTAACTGAGGAGAGCGGTCAGGACACGCACAGAGAGGGGGGGGGGCACTGAGGAGAGCGGTCAGGACACGCACAGAGAGGGGGGGGGGGGCACTGAGGAGAGCGGTCAGGACACGCACAGAGAGGGGGGGGGGGCACTGAGGAGAGCGGTCAGGACACGCACAGAGAGGGGAGGGGGGGGGGGTAACTGAGGGGAGCGGTCAGGATCACGCACAGAGGAGGGCGTGGTGCATGGAACGATCACATGACTTGATGGGTGAATGGAAGAACAGACTGAAGGATGGAAAGATAGATCCATAGAAGGACGGAAGGATGGATGGAGGGATTGACAGATGGATGGATGGACAAACGCATGGAGGGATGATAGACGGACGGAACTGCCGATCCACAGAAGGACGGAGGGCTGAAGGGATGGACGGACAGGCCAGGCAGGTGGAAGGACGGAGGGCTGAAGGGATGGACGGACAGGCCAGGCAGGTGGAAGGACGGAGGGCTGAAGGGATGGACGGACAGGCCAGGCAGGTGGAAGGAGAGGAGGGCGAGGGACGTACCTGGGAGCTGGTCCTCGCTCAGGCCGAAGGAGGAGATGACGCTCTTGCTGACCTCGTCCTGGTTCTTCAGGGGGTCGAAGGCAGACATGCTGGCAGCGCTGACGGGCGTGGCCTGCTTCACGGCCGGGTCGGTTGCCAGGGCCTTCCCCTCCCGCCCCTCCGCTCCATCTGCAGGAGAGAGGAGTCGCTGTAGCACGCAGACAGGTCTAGTGTGGCAGCGTCAGGGACTATCCTGCTCTGTGTGTGTGTGTGTGTGTACCGCTTGGGGGGGCGCTGGCCACCAGGCTGTGGTCTGACGAGGGCTCCAGGCTGTCCAGCAGACTGTTGACTTTGTTCCTCAGCTCAATCAGCTCCCTCCTCAGGTACTTGACCTGGCTGGACTCCAGGGGACGAGGCTGGCCGTTAACTGCAGACACGGAGGTGAGGGGGAAGAAACAGGAAAGGAGAGAAGGAAAGAACAAGAGAGAAAGAGGGACACCGACGTTAGTTGGATTCAGACATACTCCAGCATTTAGTGAACATACGACAACAGCCTGAAGAGTTGAGGACAGTGGAAACCGTGGCTCCATCTTTGCCCCCTGCTAGCTGCAGCTCCATCTCTGCCCCCTGCTAGCTGCAGCTCCATCTCTGCCCCCTGCTAGCTGCAGCTCCATCTCTGCCCCCTGCTAGCTGCAGCTCCATCTCTGCCCCCTGCTAGCTGCAGCTCCATCTCTGCCACCTGCTAGCTGCAGCTCCATCTCTGCCCCCTGCTAGCTGCAGCTCCATCTCTGCTCCCTGCTAGCTGCAGCTCCATCTCTGCTCCCTGCTAGCTGCAGCTCCATCTCTGCTCCCTGCTAGCTGCAGCTCCATCTCTGCTCCCTGCTAGCTGCAGCTCCATCTCTGCTCCCTGCTAGCTGCAGCTCCATCTCTGCTCCCTGCTAGCTGCAGCTCCATCTCTGCCTCCTGCTAGCTGCAGCTCCCCACTCTTCTGGACATGGACACAGCCATGACGGACGTCTGGCTGTGTCCAACCACCATGAGGTTGGCTAGCCTGGGAGGTTGGTTAGTGGTTGTAAACAGCATGGTTGTGGTTAAGGGCATTGGGGCTGGGTTGGTCACGGTGCAAGGACGTGTGGTGTTCCGGATTGATCCGGTTAAAGGTCATGGAGGGGAGAAGGTGAGCGGTCCAGACCGGATCAAACTGGACCGAACCAGATCAGTTTAATGGAATGAGAAGATCAGACGTGCTGGGGTGCCAGTAATGGACCGTGGTGTACAGCCACAGAAAACATGGGAACCCAACAAACCAGACACTGAGTCAGGAATCTCTCTGGATGGACACACACACATTTAGAGTCCAGTGGGTCAGTATCCCTGCAGGTGTTTTCCACTGTTTTATCTTCCCTAGTCTGTCAACGTCTCAGCAATCAGGAATGTTGCGGTTGAAGCACAGAAACCCACATGTCTCTCTCACACACACACCAAACTCACATACATATATATATATATTACAGTCCCATTCTTTGTTATTTATTATGTGCATACTGTGTTTATGTGGTGCACCTGATTCAGACAAGGCTCTGGGAACAGAGCCACACACACACACACACACGGAGAGTTGGGAGGCAGGCCTAACCCTTAACATTGAATCCACCTCTAATAACAGAGTTAGAGTAGGAATAAAAAATGACTGCATGGTCACGTGCATAGGGCCTCGCAACAGAATCCTCTCTCTCCATGACACGGCTGTCATGTTGATATAAGACAACCAAACCAGCCGAAGGGACCTTGCCACTTGGCAAGATGAAAGTGTGTGTATGTGTGTGTAGGAGTATTTGTGTGCGAGTGTGCCCATGAATTCTGTCAAATAAGAGTGTGGCTCTTATTTGATACGCTGACAGGCCGGCGTGACAGGCCGGCGTGACAGGCTGGCGTTGTTGGCCTCAGAGGTGAGAACAGATACAGCGCTATCGCCTGGTTTATGAACAGGCTGAGTAACGTCATGCCAGACAGGACAGCTAAATATTTGATGATGATAATGATGGTTGTGACCGTGTTTCACGGTGTTGCCGACCTTGGCTAACTGGCGATGGAAGGATTAACTGAGGACATGAAGTACCCAGTTAGGGAAACACAGGCTTAGCTCACCCTCCAGTGGCCAGATGCTACACACAAAGCTGCACACTGCTGGAGGGAGGGAGGGAGGGAGGGAGGGAGGGAGGGGGAGAGAGAGAGAGAGAGAGAGAGGGTGGGAGGGGGAGAGAGAGAGAGAGAGAGAGAGAGAGGGTGGGAGGGGGAGAGAGAGAGAGAGAGAGAGAGAGAGAGAGAGAGAGAGAGAGAGAGAGAGAGAGAGAGAGGGAGAGAGAGAGAGAGAGAGAGAGGGAAGGAAGGAAGGAAGGAGGGAGGGACAAAGGAGGGACAAAGGAGGGACAAAGGAGGGAGAGAGGGGGGGTAGTGGGAGGGAGAGATATTGAGGGAGGGGGGTGAGATTGAGAGAGGGAAGGAGAAAAGGTGTTAAACTGATATCTAAGCAGCATGAGAGCCCCTGCAGTCTGCACAAGGCAGATCATGGAGCCAGACCGCCCTCTAGCGTTGCACTGATCCGGCTGGAAGGGGGAAGAGGAGGAGGGGGAAGAGGAGGAGGGGGAAGAGGAGGAGGGGGAAGAAGAACCGGTGCCTTATAGAAGAGTTCATCAAGAGTTTCTGCCGGTGACGGGAGTGCTCTTACCAAACAAGGTGAGTTTGAGTATTCTACTGCACTGGATGGCGAAAGAGAGGTCCGAGCTGTCGAAAATAGTGATGAGGTCATCGTCTGCGGGAAGAGAACAGAAGAAACGTCAACAAACAGGTGACGCAGTTACTCCCCCTCCTCCAACACAAGCCCTTGTAGCCCTCTCAGCCCAGTCCTTGTATTTGACCCGGACTCCCCTGGGCCTGGTCCCATAACCCTCTTACCCTCGTCCTTGTACTTGATGGTGACCTCGTCGCTGCTCTGAAGCTTGCCGCGGAACACGCGCTGCATCATCAGAACCAGCTCGTCGTACGTGATGTCCTCGTTGTGGATAGGGATGCGTCTGATGTCATCGCCCAGCTGGGCTTTGATGATCAGCTTCCCGCTGAGGTCCAGCTGTCCGTTCATGGTGCCCAGCCCTCTGCTTCCCCCACCGCTGGGGATGAGAGGGAGGATAAAACAAATATGCTTTGTTTTTTGTGATCACAAACAAACTTTGGAAGGGGGGGCATTAAATAAGTAAAAAAAACAACAACAACAAAAAATATTCCGGCATCCAATCTTGTCTTTTTTAATAAGGCTGAATCTGGATGGTGTGGTCTGGAGTCACTTCTCTGCTTGGCAGTAGACTACAGTAAAGTGTACATCTCCACTCTGCTTCCAAAGTCTAAGGTACATACTACAGGCTGAGCTGGCATAGGCCTCTAGCTTGAACAAGGCCTGGGTCTTAACGTCTTTCCCAGACTTTGGTCACTGTAAAACGAGCCTCTGGATAAGAGCGTATGTAAGGCAATTGTGTTGAACGGGCTCTTTATTATTAAGTAATCAATCAATGATGAAGGAATATAGAACATGGTAGGTAGGTAATTTGTCACACGGCCAAGTAGCTCAATTCACGGCTCCTTGTATGCTTATGAAGTCACGGATTGGGCGTACAGGTCAAAAACATTCCTTCGCAGTTATCAGTTGAGTAATGAAATCAATTGCTTATCAATCACTTGTTTAGTTAGGATTAAATCTCTATAGAAGAGTTTGTCATTGTCTGCTACCGTTGTCATGACATCGGATAGAGAAAGCCAACTCCCACACCAACTTGTAGCTAGCTAGGTAGAGAATTAATTATGTGTTATATTCACTGTTGTGGAAGACACCCGTCATTCAGTAGCGCGGTCTCAACACAAAACAAGTTTACACTTATTAACTTTGACACGCCCTTTTTTGCCAAAACTAGCAAAGCCTGAATTTGCCGGTTAGACTGTCGCTAAGATTAACAAATGACTACATTTACAGACATCAGCAAGCTAGACATAAATGGAAGAGCTACAGTCTTTGAGCCTTTTTACTGATTTCGTAAGCTGGCTGGCGAGTTAGCAGTAGCTAACGCGTTAGCTAGTGGATAAACTTTAAACTTTGCTAAGCTAATGACCAGGCATTAGCGTAGCTAACCCTAGCCAAGTATGAATTGCTAGCTAACTAGACTACTAGTACGTGTCCAGATTTTAACAACGACGTAGTAGGCTAGCTTACATTTTCAACCTTGAAAATGCAGTTCAACCCCTGTTATAGATTGCCGAATTGATTTGTCGCTAATGTTTATTATAGCTTGCTACAGCTCTAGCAAGATAGCTGGTAAACGTAGCTTATGTAGCTGGCTAGCTAATTATATTAGCAAGCTAGGCCATTTTCCTGTGTCACTGACGGGATATAGAATCATGCCTAATAAAGACCCGATTGTACTCCCAATGCAAAATGGAATGATGGAATCCTGCAAAATAATACTCTCCTTGCCCTACTTCATTCTGACCGGCTGCTGAAAATCCAAGTTTACCACCAGACATTGCATAGACTACCATCATGTGTTATTTTTCTATGATTTGAGCAACAAACAAACAATATGATACTTACATTTTAAACCAACGTGCCTGCATAAGGTTTATAACGACGAAAGCTCTTACCTGTAGCTAGCTAGGATAGCGAAAATGCTAACACTTGCTATGCTAGCAATGCTGGTAGCATCTGTATCGATCAGATCAGCGGCTAATATCATTTAGCCAGCAGCTCCCTTGGTTTGAGCATCGAAACTAGAAGGTCGGCAATTCTCACCTGAACAAGACGCTTATTCGGTGTTTTTGACAGGAGGACCGTGTCAACCGAAAGCTGTTAACCGGGATGGCTGGCACTGACAGATCCCAAGCTTCACATCAGGAAGTCTACTTGCTTGTCAACGTCAAACCGTACGTGGCATACAGCGGTGCGCAGACGCACTGCCTCTGCCTCCCTCGGCCAAATTGGGCTGAGCGCTGAACTTTCGTCAGGACAAGGCCCGAACAAGCTCGGTAGTCGAGTGCATTTGCTTCATGTTAAATTTGTATAGTATTGTGTCGTTGAGTTATATGAACTGGGTGTGTATGTGCACTGTATACAGTGAGACTGTATACATAGTAAAATATGTGAATGGATAGTGAATGGCCCATGTGAATTTGTGAATGGATACAGAAAAATACCTGGACCAGATAGCTTTTAAATTTTAATGTTGATTATAGGTTTCAAATATGCACTGGTAACAAAACATGTACAGACAGTTGTATTGAGTGCAAATGTCACAGCCAACTAAATAAATAATGGATCAATAGTGTAGGATGAGAGTACTGTCGGTCCAGACCCCTTCATTACAGTAAGACACAGTGTTCTCCTGCTATTGAAACATGGCACATCTTATCAATCTGTGTTTTCTGGCTCTGAAGTGGCCGATCTATTCCTGTCAACCTAAACCATCATGGGAATATAAATGTGTGTTGTGTCCCGACATAAGGTATATCATAATTTACAAAATATATAAATACATGAATTCATAAATAGCCCAACTTAATACTCATAAACCGAGAGAAAAAGGAGAAAGATAAATAAAAACAGTTTTTCACCAGTCATAAATCACAATCTTGACGTTTCCTGACTATTTCTTCTTCTTCTCCTGTGTGGAGTTGAACCACGCGTCCAGCAGCTTCTTGCAGTAGTAGATCTGCCAGGCGTGCACCTGCACGGCGATCACCATCACCAGGTACATAACCGTCACCGCCGAGTACCCGAAGATAAACCGGTACGCTTTGCCATGCCGATACAGTTGCTGGGCGACAGGAAACATCTCCATGGCGCCGTAGATAAGTGGAGCCACAGAGAACAGCCCAGAGCTGATCATGGAGATGACGAGATAGCTGATGTTGTTCCTGGGCAGTGATAGGCTGCTGAAGAGCAGGGGTAGGAGACTCAGCAGGTAAGGGTACTCCCATTGGTAGGGTGTAGCAACCGTGTCATGTGACACGAGGCTCAGGTGGCTGACTGTCACCTGGGCAGCAATCATGAGCCAGGTAATGAGATGGACGAAATTCAGCTTACGCACTTCTGACTTTAGACTGGCGCTAGAACACAAAACAATATAGGGGGTGTTCGGTTGACAGAGATGCAGGCCATCGATACATAGACAATATACACGTCAAACACACAGGGGAATAAACCAACTGGATAAAGATGGATCAAGCAGAGCTATAGACACGCAAGATAAACAGACGGACAGACCAAATGACGGACAGAAACCCCTTTGGGGGAGACAGAGAAGGCAGACAGACGTCCTTATTCACCTCATCTGGTAGTGCGAGGACACCTTCTCCCTGTGTTTGAAGTCGCTCCCATCAGTGCCAGCAGCTCGTGGGCCAACACGAGATGTCATGTTGTACACAAACTGCTCTGACAGACACGCAAAAGCCTGGCAACATCAGAATATGTATTTGTGGTACATAAAATAGAGATGTTAGGTAATTGACTACACAGTAAATATTTTACAACAGCTGTTGGATGACACCAATAACGCTACAAAATCCTGGTTTGGAAAGCTTTTCCCCTGATACTTCACATAGATCAAACGCAGTGCTACAAATTCTGGCTTTATTTTTCGAGGTTCTCGCAACTACGATCTAGACACTCGCTAGAAATTCGATAGCTACAAGCTACTCAAAAGTAGGGGGATGGAGTTTCTTTGTGCTACGCCAGATGTCACTCTGATGCTAGGCTCCTAGGTGACAGCTAGCTGGCTACTAGTACTTGGACCTAGCCATCAAACTGCTCGTTTAAATCTCAGCTTTGCCCTCAACAGTAATTTCCCTATATTTAGCCATGTGCATTTATCTTTTAAATAACTATTCAGTACACTTACCGTTTACTTTTCCAAGACTAGCGAAAAGATAACCCTGGACTGATTATCAGCTCGGCACAGCATAGAGAGTGAATGCTGAACAAGTGCAGCGCCCGGCTGGACATGGTCTGCGCACGTGCAGAGCATCCCATGGTCGCCTTCCACATCCAATCAACATCTTCCGCGCAGCCTCCTCTCTCTGGTCGCTGGTCCTCGTATAAACATGTTACAAGCCTATATCACGATGTTCTAACCAATTATGAATGTGAACGGAAGTCTCTGTTGTTAACTTTATAATATGTAAGGAAAATGTAATATCGACTCATCTAAAATCCCCTGAAAGACATTTTTGATAGATCGTCGTGACATTCTCAAATGTGTAGATAAATCTACTAAAGGGTTATAACTCAATATCTGAGATACATTATGGATGGAATTGTGTTGCTACATAATTCATTATTACAGTACCAAGATCAATAATCTAAAAATGTATTTATTATTTAAGAAGCTAAGCGGACCATTGAAATTTCAGAAAACAATCACAGCACATCATTTTATATGATTACTTCTGTGTTGTTGGCAGGCCCTATTCAATAAAACACAACTGTCTTTCTTAATTAAATCATCTTTATTTAAAAAAAACAACATCAACAGTAATAACAGTATAATATTAAAACAGTTTTCTTTTGGTTATACTAACAGTTTATCACCATGGTCCCATATGAAAAAAAACAAAGTAATCAAAATAATAAATTACAGAGACAATTGTTGTTCTAAGACTTTTGTCAAACTCCTTTTCACATGTTTTGTGCTAGGGGTGAGGAGCAAAGGGGAAAATGCAATCTCAGCCTATTTCTACTGATGTTACTGTTCTTATAATAGTTTTACAATGACAGGTCCAGAAAGTCCTGTCATTGTAAGAGTCCTGATTTAGAATTAGGCCAAAATATACACCAGAAAATGCATTGTGCTCATCTTAGCTAATAATACACTGAGGAATCATTCTATCCAAAAGTCCAGACTTTCATTTTTTTTTTTTTTTAAGTAAGAACGTAAGAATGATTAAAATTCTGTTACGTCAGTGGGGGTGATGTAATCAGTATCAAATATCAATCTCTCCTTATAAGCTGTACAAATCTCTGAAAAATAGGGTCTGTGCTCTCTAAAGCAATTTTTCTTTTCTTGGCCAACAACAACGCTACTGCTTCCTTCAGATGTTGACAGACAAACATTAAGACATGGGTCTGTTCATAGACAGCAGTGGTTTTCATATTTCTGGGTCAAACAGTCTGTCTGTTAAGATTTTCTCCATACCACAAAAGGCATTTTACAACACTCCTGTACCCATGTCACTGTAAATTACGTCCATTGCATCTGCCAAAATCTTCTTAAACATCACAAATGGTGTTTGTATATAATAGTCAGAAAATAATGAGGAAAAAAACATACAAGTACAAAATAAGAGGGAACTAATCTTTTGGAATCTTGAACAATCAAGATCAATTGTCTATCGCTGCATCGTGACTGATACAATTTCTCGTGACATTTTATTTTCTCAAAACGTATTTTCCTTTCATGTTTTAAATCCAATTTACATTCTTTGCCACAAAATCAGTTTAGGGCAGCTGCCAGTTTGCTTAAGAACATTAAGGGGCAGGGAAAGCCTTGGCATTCTGTGACAAACACCAAACAAGAAGTGATATTTTCACATAAACTATTTGCAATTTCCAATTCACTCTTTAAAACAAGCTTTTAATCCAAGCATATATTATTAACTTCCATTTTTCAGTCTTCAGATGGCTATAAAGTAACTGTATATCACATCCACACTCCTCTTTCAGATTACTCTGTCAGAAACCTTCCCTCTCATGTCCATCTCTACAACAATGTACCGCAGACCTCAACAGATACTTCATGTTTCATTGAAAACAACTCACATCGAAGTATCCCATGATCAACCTTTTCAACACGTGCCATCTCACCACACACTCCTACGCTCTCAACCACCCGTTCCCACGTCTCTCCTCAGTTTCTCCCCCATCCCCCTCTTGTTCCAGGTCTCTACATGGGGTACAACAAATACCCAGAGAAAGATGAGTGGACGTACTCGCCGGCGTACAGTCCAGCGGCCTGGTCTGAAGGCAGCTGGAGGAACACAGTGTCCCCTGGCTGCAGGGGCAACACAGCGCTGCCTGAGGCCTGGTCCAGGAAACCCTTCTTGTACTCGTCGTACGTGTACATGACCGGCTCATTGTTCCTCATCAGAGCCACCCACACGTTGGCTCCTTTGCAGTGGATGTGGTAGGCAAAGTAGTAGATCCCGGGCATGTCGCAGGTGAAGACGCCAGTCTGGGGGTTGTAGTTCTGACGACCGTTGTACAGGAGCTTGTCGAAGACGATTGGACTGCCCACGGGTGGGAAGGGTGTGGTCACCAGAGCGGTGAATGCCGGCATCTCCAGACCGTTGGCGCCCATGATTTCTCCGGCGCCATTCCCACCGTATTTGCCTTTCTTGCCGTAGCCTCCGGCCTTCACGCCATCCAGCCCATGACCCATCTCAGGGAGGACTCCGCTCATGTCGGGGGTCAGGGAAGGGGCTCCAGGTGGGCCTGGTGGTCCAGGAGGGCCTGCCTGACCTGGTTGTCCTGGAGGTCCTCCTGGACCTGCTTTCCCTGGAGGTCCGACAGGACCAGGAACACCTGGGCTGCCCTCGCCTACGTTGCCAGGCTGACCCGGGGAGCCACCGTCTCCTTTGGGCCCAGGAAGACCAGGTGGTCCGATAGGCCCGCCAGCACCTCCCATTCCTGGGATACCTTTAGGACCTTGGGGACCCACCTCACCTGGAAGTCCTCCGTCTCCCTTCAGTCCCGGCAGGCCCTGAGCTCCAGGGAGGCCTGGGAGCCCTTTGTGTCCACCTTCTCCTTTAGGCCCTGAGAGTCCAGGTGGGCCTCTGGGTCCGGGCTCCCCTCCTTCTCCTGGGAGGCCGTTCTCACCAGGAAGGCCAGGAGGTCCGGGCTCACCCAGACCTCCGTCAAGCCCCTTCGGTCCTCCCTCTCCAGCCTCCCCTTTGGGTCCAGGGCCACCAACTCCCCCAGGGGGTCCCATAGGCCCGGGGCCACCAGGTGGTCCATTAGTTCCAGGGGGTCCAAGCATTCCGGGCAAACCACCGTGCCCTTTGTCTCCTTTCGGCCCTGGTCCTCCAGGCTGCCCTCCCATCCCTTTATCACCCTTTGGTCCGGGGAACCCCGGCTTACCGAAGCCAGGCAGACCTGGCTTCCCAGGCAGACCAGGCGGTCCTGGGTGGCCCTTCCCTCCTGGTAAGCCTGCCTGTCCCGGGAGGCCGCTCTGGCCTGGTTTCCCCTGGCCGGGCAGACCTGGTGGGCCGACATCTCCCCCTTCTCCTGGTGGCCCTGCTGGTCCTGGTTCACCAGGGCCACCGGGCTTCCCCGGGCCTCCTGGTGGACCTGGCACCCCATTCATCCCTGGCCTGCCCACTCCTGGCACCCCTCCTTGGCCTGGAAGTCCAGGGGGCCCCGGTAGGCCCTTATGTCCTGGCTGTCCTGGCTGACCGATCCCCTTGTCTCCTTTAGGTCCTGGTAACCCCGGTAGTCCTGGGAGGCCCTTGTGCCCTGGTTCCCCTCGGGGGCCCGGCTGGCCTGGGAGACCCTGACCCCCAGGCTTACCCATCCCTGGCAGGCCTGGAGGACCAGGGGGCCCCTGAGGCCCTGGCTGACCTATCTCTCCCTCGGGACCATTAGGGCCCAGCTCCCCGGGCAGCCCTTGCTCACCTAAGCCGCCTGGCTTTCCGGGTACACCTGGGAGCCCTGGTTTGCCCACTCCAGGGAACCCTGGTGGGCCTTGTGGGCCAGGGTTACCAGGGAGTCCTGGCTCTCCGTTTCCTGCAGGCCCAGGGGGGCCAGCGGGGCCCTCTGGTCCTGCTGGCCCAGACGGTCCTGGCTCACCTGCTGGGTACCCTTCTGCTCCACTGGGAATGGTCAGACCTAGAGGACAGACGACTCATAAATAACAAGTTGATCTACAGACATGGGTTCTTACATCAGATAACTGCTAATGTGGTGCCCAGATCATCAGGACTTAGTTTTGTTGTTTAGGTGCCGGGGGAATGCTTTTCCCCACACAAGCGTTCTTTCTGAGAAACATTGACGAATGTATCTACTTTCCATGTCCTAATTCCTTTTTTGCTAGAACCCATGAATGGGCATCTGTGAGAAAACAGCTAAAATGTGAGTTCTAACACTGAATCACTGACTATTGCTGATCAGAGCTTTATGTGAGCCCTGTCTCACCTTTATCCTGTCCTCCGCCATTCATGCCACCCTTGCGAGGGTTTTCCTTGCCCATGTGCATGGGCATCTGGGGCAGTTCTTTCCTGTACTGCGGGTACTGCATGTGGTGCATGTCCTTGCCCAGGTACTGCTGCTGAGGGAGGCCCTCCTTGCCCATGCCCATGTGGGCCAGGTGTGGGAGGGGCTGGTGGTGTTGGGGGTGTGGCTTGTGGCCGTAGTACGCCCCTCCGAACACCAGAGGGAGCACTGTCATCTGCAACAGCGCGAGGAGGAGAGGGGTGGAGGAGAGGGAGAAGGGAGGGAATGCCATGGCCTAAAAAAAGAAAAGAAAAAAGACATGATTAGGACAGAAAATAAGAGAGATGGTTACTATTACCATGGTTACTTGTCAGCCTGAGCTGTGCCACAATCAAGCACTTCATCACACAAGTTCAGGTAACAGTTATATTAATATATGTGTCAGTTTTCTTTCTTCATTGTAGGATCCTTTAGGTAATTTACTCTCTCAGATAATAAATCTTCCCCTCAGATGTCACCCCTTCAGCTGTTTACTCTGTCTCCCCCTGCTGGTCAGACCAAATATTACAGTACAGTCGTTTGAAAGCAGGGATTAAATTATTTCCTTTTAATTGTTCGTGTCTGAGAAAGTCAATCATCTAATGTCAGCCTTCAAGAAAAATATTTTATCTATACTGACCTGGCCAAAACATCCCAGAACGACCCGCAATGATATTTATTATTTATTCACAACGATTACATTTAAACATGTTGATTTGGGATGGGAATGTGTGCTGGTTCAGAGAGGATGTGTGTGCTGTCGGCTTCTCATGCAGACCAGTGATGTGTTCTCCTCAACATCTCTGTGTGTTCTGAGGTCATTTACTGTTGGTTTGTTCTGCTATGTTTAACTTGACTCTAAACCCAACACTGTCTAAGGGAAGAAAAAAACTGACATTTTTCAAACTGAGCAGCCGACAGTAAGTCGGTGACAGTCAGGCCTGGCTGGTCCAGAACACGGCAGGAAGACCCTCCTGCCACAAGGGGGAGCCACAGTCTCATCACACACTGCCAAGCTGCAAAACTCAAAGTTTCCTTCAGAAGCATACTTCCTGTTACAAAACTGTAACCGACTCTCCAGGTTAGTTACCACTGTCATGGCAACCAGTTCATACGCCTGCACAGGGAGGACCAGTTCATGAATTGGAATTGAATGACACCTTGAATTTGGTGTTTCAACACCCATTGACACTTCCCTGCTGTGTGACTATGTTTAGCCTGTGTTCTGCACCTCTCTTTCACCAACCTTCTCTGGAGGAGGGGATCTCTCACTGAATTGCTCCTCCCAATGTTTCTTAAATTTTTTCTCCTCTAGTGAGTTTTTCTTGGAGTTTTTCCTTGTCTTCCTTGAGGGTTTAGGTTGGTTGAGGGGCAGTTCTATGGGCGTATGTGAAGCCTTCTGTGACATTGCTTGTAAAAAGGGCTATACAAATACATCTTGATTTGATTTTTGATGACGAATGTTGCAGTGATGAACCTGGATGTCTCTCAACCCTGCCTCATTCTCCAGCCCCAGATTCAGTCTCCAGCCCAGCTATCCCCCAGCCTGGTTCCAGCCCAGCCCTCCCCCAGCCTGGTTCCAGCCCAGCTCTCCCCCAGCCTGGTTCCAGCCCAGCTCTCCCCCAGCCTGGTTCCAGCCCAGCTCTCCTCCAGCCTGGTTCCAGCCCAGCTCTCCCCCAGCCTGGTTCCAGCCCCAGCCCTAGTGCTCCCCAGTCCAGGCCCTCTACACCATACCCTGGGTTTAGCTCACTGCTAGAAGAGTGTCTCTGATTGACCTTTGACCTTTTCTCAGGCAGCTGGTGATTCTAGCACAGCCGTGCCACCCTCTACCCTGCCGTGGGAGCCGGCCCTCTCCAGCCTTTGAAGGGGGCCCGGAGGGTTTCCGTGGCGATGGGAGCCAGACGGGCAAAGGAGGCGTGAGGAATGCCGCGAGCAGCGTTTTCCCCAACAGCAGCTTCCCATTTCCGCCACATCCCTGTTCTCTGTCCCAGCTGGACATAGGATGGAGCTGGAAATAGAATAGAGCTGGAAATAGAATCCTTGATCCATAACCTGGGGGAGGAGGGAGTCTGAGGGGGCGAGGGGGGGGCGGGGGCGGGGGGTGGAGGAGAGGAGAGGGGTGGAGGGAGACAGTCCTGTCAGTCTGGACGGTGACTGTGACTTCACACTCCTCTGACGAGAATTATTCTCCTCTCTGTTTCTCTGTCTTTGTATAGACACATGCAGCAGAACAACATCTATCAATATCAGCTAATCTTCTTTTGCTTTCGCGTGACAAATTACTCTCAGGTGGAGATCAAAGCTAGATTGGTTTTTATTTGAAACCTGTGAAACACAAACTCCTAATCAGCAGGGGACAGTGTTAGTTAACCAAAATAAAATGTACTTTTAAAACCTTAGAGCCACAAGACAAAACCCAACTGTGGACATTTTCAACAAAAACGTGAAGAGGAACTAAAGGAAAGATTAAGGTGGAAGGATAGGTACAGTACCTTTATCGTGACGGTAGGTAAAACTCTCACACGCTCTTCTGCCACCAAATTGTTAATTGAGAGTGTCAACAAATGCTTTTTTCCCCCCAAAAGGAGTTTGGAGGTTTTGTGGGCTGGGAGGTACGTGTCACTGCCTGGCTAATGGCATACCATATGTGGCAGGCTCTCCCCCAGCCCCAGCCCCAGCTCTCCCCCAGCCCCAGCCCCAGCCCCGGCCCCGGCCCCAGCCCCGGCCCCAGCCCCAGATCAGCTCTCCCCCAGCCCCAGTCCCAGCCCCGGCCCCAGCCCCGGCCCCGGCCCCAGCCCCGGCCCAGCTCTCCCCCAGCCCCAGTCCCAGTCCCAGCCCCAGCCCCAGCCCCAGCCCCAGCTCTCCCCCAGTCCCAGCCACAGCCCCAGCCCCGGCCCCAGCCCCGGCCCAGCTCTCCCCCAGCCCAGGCCCCAGCCCCAGCCCCAGCTCTCCCCCAGTCCCATACCATATGTGGCAGGCTGGGCTCTGTCCTCTAAACAAAGGAGCAACTGTACAGAGACTGGTAGAAGATAGTCAGAGAACACCAGTTAATGTACAGTATGTGCTATTTTCAATTCATGCTGTAAATGTGAATGTAAGTGTGTGTGCATTTGTTTGTGTGTAAGTGTGTGTGTGTGTTTGTGTGTGTGTGTGTGTGTGTGTGAGAGAGAGAGAGAAACATGAGAAACACAATTCTGTTAATCAACAGACAGGCAAGAGCACAACGTCGTCGTGACAACAACAAGCCTGTCAGGGTTTTTGCCCCCATACAAAGAAAACTACAGTTCCCACATCACAGTGCTTTATATCAGGTGGAGACACATCTCAAGACATGCAGCACAGAACCCCCTCAGGTCTGGTTGGCATCACTTCCCTGTTTCACTACCCTGTTGGCTGCACCATAAAAGTTGCAATAGGTTGTCATCAGACAGGATGGCACTAGCCAGAACCCACAACCACCTGGGCCTGCTCTGTTTATGAGGCCCAAAATGAACACGCTGACTTACATACAGACTCACTCACTCACACACGGACTCACTCACACACACACACACACACACACACCAACCCCACCACCCCATAACTGTCAGACAGTGTTTGTATTCTCCCTTCTTCCCCAGGCTACTGTGTTGGAGTGTGACGTCGCTGGCATGTTCTCTGTTTTCATACTTTAGACTACATCAAGATTCTACATCACCTCCTATGACAACCAACCGGCGAACAGCGGCCAGGAACTATAAGTGACACTGTATTTAGTTTTTATTAAGTTTTGTTTTATCCTTCCTTCAAATTTTCCTTCCTTTCATCCTTTCCTTTTTTCAACCCTCAATTCCCAGACTGTTGGACCACAGGGTCAGGTGACTGTGAATGAAAGAACATTTACACACATCTGAAACTGAAACGGCTTGGTTGGTGGTTCGTCACACTCCACAGAGCACTCAATACACCTTGACTGTCCCAGACAGCCTAGAAAATAATCAAATCTTCATCCTCTTCTGTGTGGGTGTGTGTGTCTCACACCGACCACTTCCAGATGTCTGTCTTGTCCACACACTACACAAACAAACGAGTCGGAACATCAGGTGTGTGAAACAGACACACACACACGGTCATGAAGTACTGACTCAGCTGGCTCACTCAGATTCTCTTCACAAAAATATGTGTTTATACTATGCAACGATGGCAAAACACAAAAATAGATTTTTCCGATCAGAAGAATCTCATTCTTTGCAAATCATAATAAAGTCATACTATCATTGTTCCAGCATATTCGCTTACTGAGGAGAGGGCCGAGGAGACAGAGAGAGAGGTAGAAAGAGAGAGAGGGGGCGAGAGAGAGAGAGACAGAGAGAGACAGACAGAGAGACAGAGAGAGAGAGAGAGAGAGAGAGAGAGAGAGAGAGAGACAGAGAGAGAGAGAGAGAGAGAGAGAGAGAGAGAGACAGAGAGAGAGAGAGAGAGAGAGAGAGAGACAGAGACAGAGGAGAGAGAGAGAGAGAGAGAGGAGAGAGAGGTAAAGGGGATGCGTAGTGGTGGAGACAAGTTGGGTGTGGTTGCTGCCTATGGCCTGATATTTCACTCATGGAAATACACCTGGCTCTGGTTTCCTGTGTGTGTGTACAAGAGAGAGTGAGAGAGAGAGAGAGAGAGAGAGAGAGAGAGAGAGAGAGAGAGAGAGAGAGAGAGAGAGAGAGAGAGAGAGAGAGAGAGAGAGAATGAGACAGAGAGAGAATGAGAGAGAGACAGAGAGAGACAGAGAGAGAATGCGAGAGATAGATGTGGGTCTTTCTATATATGGGAAATATAAAAATCACACACCACACACACAGACACAGACACACATGCACACACACTCAGACACACACACAGTGGACGGAAAGAGGAATGTGCTGCTGGCTGACAGAATGCAACACAGAGCCAACCACTCAGCTGAGTACTGCAAAACACCCTCTCTCCAAAACACCCTCTCTCCAAAACACCCTCTCTCCAAAACACCCTCTCTCCAAAACAGCCTCTCTCCAAAACACCCTCTCTCCAAAACACCCTCTCTCCACAGGGGACCTCCGTGGTGTGCTCTTCTCAAAATCTGACTTCTGTCTCTATGTCTCTACTTCATCCGCACTCTCTCTCTCTCCTGCCAATCTCTTTCTCTTCTCTTCCTTCTCCCTCTCCCTTAATCTCTCTCTCTCTCTCACTCTCTCTCTCTCTCTCTCTTTCTCTCTCTCTTTCTAAATGAGCAGACACACGTCAGTCCCACCACCCTCCTGTCCAGAGGAGGTGCGATGGGGGTTAGAGAGAGGAGGAGGATGGAGGAGGGAGAGAGAGAAGGGGGCCGAAGGAGAGAGGAGGTTGTGCTGTTGGCAAAATCTTTGAGGAAAGGGGTCATTAGGGTGACCCTTGTGGTAATGAAGACATACCTGACCTACAGACACACCCGCCAGCAGCACGAAACGGAATATTGACATTTCTGTTTTCACTTTGAACTTTAAACGAGCCTAGAAACATTCCGACAGACAAGGTTCCAATCCCAGGGAGCATGTCCAGAAAACAACTGGACCTTCCTGTTCCTCTCAGGACCACAGCTAGTATTCACCCCCCTTTCCTGTCCCTCTCTCTCTCTCTTTTACACACTCTCACACTCCCTTCTCTCCCTCTCATTCTCTCACACTCTCTCTCTCCCTCTGTTTCACACTCTCTCGCTCTCTCTCTTTTTTCTCTTTTTCTCTCTTTTTCTCTCTTTTTCTCTTTTTCTCTCTTTTTCTCTCTCTCTCTCTGTCTCTCTCTCTCTCTCTCTCTCTCTCTCTCTCTCTCTCTCTCTCTCTCTCTATATATATGTCTGCCTGTGTGTGTCTCGATTCAATTTGTTCCTAGAGAGAGAATGGGGGTGCAACACACACACCACAACAGGATGCCACATGCACACACGCACACATACCACCTACACACATTCCACACGCTTACAGTGTACGCATGCTGCCACTCCCCTACCCCCACCACATAGATAAGCACACAAACACACACACACACACACTCCATCTTGCCACAGCTGTGTAGCTTAATGACCCAACCATGTTTACAGATGCTCTCTCTCTTTGTCACATTATCCCTCTCTCTGGGGTCCTTTGTCCACCCTAAATTCCCTTGCACAAACACACACATACACACATACATACACACACACACACACTCTTTCCTGGCCTGTTGGACCCAGTGTCTCCCTCCTCCTGTGTCCACAGTGGGACAAGCTGTGTTTCAGGTTGTCATGGTAACCGCATGCTCCAACTGCTGACACACTGTCCCATGCTCGGTTTTATGTCACTCGTCGCTTTTCCACCGTTAACCAAACCAAACCTGATGGTGGGAAAGTAGAGTGGGGACAGAGAGATGGAGTGTGTGTGTGTGTGTTTGGGGGTAGGGGGTTGGAAATGATTAGGTTGGGAATTCATAACGGGCAGAGTTGTGGAAAATATACCTTCTCAACAACAACAAAAAATGTATAAAACTATAATATTTGAGGTAAGGTGTCAAAACTGACCAAACCTTCAAAACAAGAGAAGAGAGAAAGAAAACCGAGCTAAACGTAGATTGAGAGAGAGAAAAAGAGAGAGAGGTAGAGATATGTTCCTGTGAACTACATTTGGTCACAGTCAGGAGGGTTCACAAAGCTGAGAAATAACCTCAACCTTCAACCTGGTCCCCTCCCTGACACAGTGAGATCTTCAACCTGGTCTCTCCCTGACACAGTGAGATCTTCAACCTGGTCTCTCCCTGACACAGTGAGATCTTCAACCTGGTCTCTCCCTGACACAGTGAGATCTTCAACCTGGTCTCTCCCTGACACAGTGAGATCTTCAACCTGGTCCCTCCCTGACACAGTGAGATCTTCAACCTGGTCTCTCTCTGACACAGTGAGATCTTCAACCTGGTCTCTCTCTGACCACAGTGAGATCTTCAACCTGGTCTCTCCCTGACACAGTGAGATCTTCAACTGGTCCCTCCCTGACACAGTGAGATCTTCAACCTTGTCTCTCCCTGACACAGTGAGATCTTCAACCTGGTCCCTCCCTGACACAGTGAGATCTTCAACCTGGTCTCTCCCTGACACAGTGAGATCTTCAACCTGGTCTCTCCCTGACACAGTGAGATCTTCAACCTGGTCCCTCCCTGACACAGTGAGATCTTCAACCTGGTCTCTCCCTGACACAGTGAGATCTTCAACCTGGTCTCTCCCTGACACAGTGAGATACTTTAGTTCTGGTTCTGGTACCTTCATGTTCTGTCAACTAGACCCAGTCTCCCATCCATTTCCTATTAGTACAAACAACCAACTGTTGATTTACCAATCACCTGGATAGTATGAAGTTCCAGTCAGGGAACTTCACCAGTTGGGTGTCAATCATAGCAACAGCTGTTCAGGTCTGTGAGATGACATGGAGCTACTGAATTAGCTGTCAGCATTCAGTTAAGTTTGACTGTGATTGACACACCCAGTAAACCAACTGCCTTTCAGTATTCCAGAGAGAGAATATGGGTTGGCCAATGGGTGGTTTTAACCATGGAGAAAAAGTAGCAGTTCTCGACCAATGACAGTGTTTACTCTAGGTTCTGTTCTCACCAAACTGCTGCTTCCGACTCAATTTGGCCCTGTCACACACACACATTACACACACACACATACACACACACACACACACACACACACACCACACTCCTCTGCCTGCACACAGATCTGCAAATACACTTGCACAAACATGTGCACACACACACACAAACACACACACAATACAAACACCAAACACATTTAGACGCACACATAGATCTTCATTCTCTCACAAAACACACACATTCCTGTTTCCTGTGGGTGGTGACCATGTTCAGTGGATCTGGGTGGGCCTAGCGAGGTCTCCACCACACTAGGGGGCACTGTCACTTCGCCCAGGGAGGCCTATGAACCCTGGTGTCCTAATCTCAGTCAAGGAGGATAGATTGTGCTGTATGATTTTTAAATAGTCATTATAAATCAGTATGTCCTTTTTTATCTGGTTTGATGGGATCCACTCAGCACAGACATGGCGAAAAGTACAAATAAAAGACCAGCAAGGTGTAAAACAAGAGTAAGTTAGGAAAAGAAACCAATAAACCTTCTCAAACAAAATCATTCTGTTTCTTTGGATTACAATCCAGCAATAATCCGTTCCATGTGTTAGACAACACAGTTAACCAAGGCTAACTTCAAGCAACTATCAAAACTTTCATTCATTAAGATTGAATCACAGTCACTGGAGTCACAGAACAAAAGTTTGCAAAACCATGGCCACCAAATGAAGCCTTCTCAACAAAATCATTCTGTTTCTCTGGATTACAATCCAGCAACTTTACACAGGCAACAGGCATCACACAAGCAGGTCTAACTAACATCATCAGGTGTTCAATTCCAAAGCATTGCTATTTTCATGTGTGTTGTTGCAGAGAGGAGTGGAGGCTTGAAGCTGCTTACCTTTCTCTGTGAGTGGCCGGGTGAGGATAATAATCACTGCAGACGTCTGGACAGGGTGGACATACAGACAGAGAGAAGCCTGGGATACGTGCTGTGAACAGACTCCAGGCACACGCACGCCGCCTTATATCTGGGTACTGGGAGGAGTCAGGGAGGAGGGTGGGGGGAGAGAGAGAGCGAGAGGGGGGGGGAGAGAGAGAGGGGGGGGGGGGGGGGAGAGAGAGAGAGGGGGGAGGAGAGAGAGGGGGGGGGGGAGAGAGAGAGAGAGACAGAGAGAGAGAGAGAGAGAGAGAGAAGAGAGAGAGAGAGAGAGAGAGAGAGAGATGAGGAGAGAGAGAGAGAGAGGAGAGAGAGAGAGAGAGGAGAGAGAGAGAGAGAGAGAGGGAGGGGAAAAAAAAGAGAGAGTTTGGAAAGGAAGGACAGATGGAGGGAGGTAAGAGTGACAAAAAAGAGAAAGTTTGGAAAGAGAGGGAGGGTGAGGGAGAGAGAGAGATGGAAGGAGAGAGGGAGAGAGAGGGATAGAATGCAGGAGAGTGTGAGTGTGTGAGAAGGTTGAGAGGAGAGAGAGAGAAGAGGACAGGGAATGAATGAAACTGGACTGAAACTTTCCTAAAGCAATGTTTTCCCGACAGAAGGTAAAGTCGAACAGGTTTTCTGTCTGAAAATATATTTGTCGTATTTCCGATCTTTTGGTCAGTCTAGATAGTTGGAAGTGTTGAGTTTGTGAACTCAATGAGGTTTTAAAAAAAACGGAGTGATTAATACATTGTGTGTTTGAAGCCAGGCACTCTCGGGCCATCTGGGGCATGTATGTGTGTGTGTGTGTGTGTGTGTGTGTGTGTGTGTGTGTGTGTGTGTGTGTGTGTGTTGCTCCCTTCAAGCCACCTGTCCCAGAACACACACTGGCTTTTAACTACTGCTGAGTAAGGGGCTCCCACGACAGGTCAATAGTCACACTCACACACACACACACACACACACACACACACACACACACACACACTCACACACACTGTACGTTTCTGGATAGAGAGTCAGGTGGGCTTGAGTTAAGAACAGGTGTCAATACAGCTCCAGACAAACATCACCATCACTGAGTGACAAAGGCCCCACTGAGGGTAAAACAACAGGTGTGTGTGTGTATGTGTGTGTGTGTCTGAGGCGTTGCCGCGGTGCCGGAGGAGTGTGATAGGGTGTGTGTCCTGTCCTGTCCTCCACAGGTTGGTGGTCAGTCCATTCAGCTGTGAGGTTCTGGACTGAAAAGCATTGTTATCTGTTAAACCACAGAGTCGTCCAGGTGGAACGACCACAACCACACTGATGATGACCTGTTTGGATGTTGGAAATAATGTACTGTTCAGTGGCCTTTAGAAATGAAATCCAATCCAGTTTAGGTGTTGTCAACCTTTTTAATGTAAAAAAGATTTCATTTAGGTGAAGAGTTGTGCAGTAGATGGGGTGGAATTTGTTTAGAAAAATGTTGTATTGTACCACCAGACCCTTCTTCATACAATACTCCTCTTGTGATGTGACTGGTTTCACATCTGCTGCCAAAAATGTAGCA
This sequence comes from Osmerus mordax, assembly GCF_038355195.1. Classification (NCBI taxonomy): domain Eukaryota; kingdom Metazoa; phylum Chordata; class Actinopteri; order Osmeriformes; family Osmeridae; genus Osmerus; species Osmerus mordax. The sequence goes on along the minus strand of NC_090051.1, from coordinate 20,884,810 downwards.
TTAAATGTAATTAAATGAAATCTTAGCGCTATTAATAAAATGTTAGGGACAAAAGTCATGACAAACTACCTAAACGAATCCCATTATAAATGTGTTTTATGTGTTTTGTGTCGGAAAAAAATATTATATTTACTGTTAGTTACCGTTCGTTAAGGTTTTGACGAGTCATTTTATTGGTGAGGAGTATGCTGGCAGAGTATTTAGTTGAACTGTATGTTGAAGCTCTGCTTCGACACTTCCCCCCCCAGCCCTCCTCGCCCCCCCCCCCAGCCCTCCGCCCCCCCCAGCCCTCCCGCCCCCCCCCCCCAGCCCTCCGCCCCCCCCACCCCCCCACCCCCCACCCGTGTGGTGTGGTGTGAAAGGTACACGTCAGTGAGTCTATAATGAGACAGGGTGTTTGTCCTCCTCCCTCAATCCTCTTCCTGTTTGATTGATGAAGCCTCACTACCCCTCTCTGACTCCTCCCACGCCCCACATAAAGACACAGCCAGAGATCAGCAGCCAAATGGTTCATACACGAGTCCACAGACTGACACTCTGTCGCTTTCTTACATCAATAAACCGTCTGTGTCGAACGTCGGCTGTGTTCCCCGCCCTGCACATGCTGTTACAGTTCCCTCCTGAGTTCGTATGTTGCTCGCCAGAGAAAAGATTCTTCCCTCACAAGTCTCCTGACCATTTCCTGTTGGCACCAGTCCCGACCGCACTGGATCACCACCGAACACTAAATACAAGAAGAGGAAAGAGAGAGAAGACGGAGAGAGAGAGAGAGAGAGAGAGAGAGAGAGAGAGAGAGAGAGAGAGAGGGAGAGGAGAGACAGGGAGCGATGCGAGAGAAGAGAAAGTGGGCTAAGCCAAGAGAGAAAGAGAGAGAGAAAGAGAGAGAGAGAGAGAGAGAGAGAGGAGAGAGAGAGGGAGAGAGAGAGGAGAGAGAGGGAGAGAGAGAGGGGAGAGAGCGCGAGTAAGAGGACAAGAGGAGAGACAAGTAAGGAGAAGCAGAAGGGAGGTCAGAGAGGAGCGGACAGAGAGGGAGAGAGAAAGAGTCGACTGCGCAGGAAAAGGGGGCGTGGACAGTCACGACCCTCCGCCTGCTGGTGCTCGTGGGGTCTGTGGTGGAGCGCAAGGGTACCCTGCAGCAGGTTTCAGCACCTTATTTATCCCATTAGAGGCCTGCTGCACGGCTGCTCCGCTCTGCTCCTCACACAGACCAGACCACACGGATTAAAAGCATGTGAGGAAGCAAACTAGAAGCAGGCTGACTGCACTGTAGAGAGAGAGATAGTCCCAGGGGATCGACGGGTTCCCAAGTCCAAGTCTGTCGTATATAATGAGCACGGGTGACCCAGAATCAAAAACACACACACACACACACACAGACACACACACACACACAGACACACACACACACACACACACACACAGACACACACACACACACACACACACAGACACCACACACACACACACACACACACAGACACACACACACACACACAGAAACACACACACACACACACACAGACACACACACACACACACACAGACCACACACACACACAACACAGACACACACACACAGACACACACACACACACACACAGACACACACACACACACAGACACACACACACACACACAGACAGACACACACACACACACAGACACACACACACAGACACACACACACAGACACACACAGACACACACACACACACACACACGTTTTCCCACCCGCCTGCAGGCCTCCTCGGTGTCCTGAGAAAGTTTATGATGCGTATTATGTGCAACATTATCCAGAGCGCGGAGTGTGGACTGCGTCACAGTGTGTGTTTGTACTCCAGCCCCTCCAAAAAACACTCCTCACGGGATCAGCCTCATCACCCAGACTACATATAGCCCTGATACAACCCAGACATTAACCCTCCGATGAAGGAAACAGACAGAATGGAACGTAGTCAGAACACACACTTCCAGGCTGCGTGTGTGAGTGCTGGGGTTGTTTTTGTAGCTCAATTGTTTTCATAATAGATGTGTTTGTAACCGTTACAGAGCAATCTTTGCAATCCAGTCCGCAATCTGTCAGTGTTGCATCCCTGGCACTCAGATTCCTGTTTGGTGTGCCAGTCTCTGTTTCTCCAGAGTGTGTGTGTTTATGTGTGTGTGAGAGATCATGGGTGTGTGTGTGGATGTGCGAGTGATAGACAAACACTATGCACAGTCAAGGAGGAAACCTAACAATTCAATGTTGCGGTGGACACAGTGTTC
>NC_090051.1:20854375-20882345 GCF_038355195.1 Osmerus mordax | reverse complement strand
CCTTTTTACTTGCCAATCTTGGTTACTGTGTTAATAATCAATGTAATATTGTTTCATCCAAAGCGACATACAAATAGCACTAAAATGTTACTTAGTTTTATGTCATCTCACTTGATGTAGTTGCTGGTCTTATCTTTCCATTTAGCTAGACTGTGTTCTTGATAATCTCTCCGCAGTTTGTCCTTAGCTCCTAGCAGGAGTTAAAAACTGTGAACACTGATCGTGCTGCTTCAGTGTACGAGCTGTGTGTGTCTGTGTGTGTCTGTGGGGGGTTATGGAGTGAGCCACGCTAACTCAGTTACACAGCCTGAGCGTTGCTAATGCTAGGCTGGAGCTGGTGTGATGGATGCTGTAGACTCTCACACAGCAAGCTGATTGGTCCGCAGGCTTGCGTAATCACATTTACACAAAAGGGCATCTTATATCAACTGTATCCATTTCTCATGTACTCTGAACCGCGAGTCAGTTAGCAGAGCCTCGACTGGCTCGCTCGGGGCTAACCAACAGGCCACAAGAACTCAGGAGACCAAAAGGAGGATGAATCAGAAAATACTTTGTTGTTGTTTTTTTTAAGGTGTGCGTGTGTTTGTCTGAGTGCGCTTGCACATGCTAGGCAGATTGATTCCATTGCCACCGCGACTTGCGGTTGCCGCGGTGACGTGTCATTTTGAGTCACCGTTTGGTGAGCTGGATGGTTCTGATGTGAGGGGGGTGGGGGGGGGGGGTTAAGCCACAGAAGTTCCATCTACTGTAGTCATGTGGTCAGTGTTGGTCTCTGGCCTGTTTCTCATCACTGTGGAGGCTTGCAGTCAAGCGGTCATCAGTCATGTTTTCCGTCTTATGCTGACCATATCTGTGTGTGTGTGTGTGTGTGTGCCAGCCAACTCTGCCATTCTGATCCACGTTTTGTCTCTCTGCAGACCTCATCACCTGTCTAGACAAAGGAATACACTTCACAGAGGCTGAATATAGGTACCTCCATCTGCCTGTGTCTGTCTCTCTTTCTGTGTTTGCATACACACCTGCCTGTATAAAGACGTGTGTCTTCTTCACCACAGCAAGTACTGTCCTGCAGGATGCCTCGCGTCCACAGGGGAGGTGTCTGGGACTATACCTCACGGCTACAGAGATGTGAGTACTCCACCGTGCGTGTGCGTCTTGTCTCTGTCTGCTTCTGTATCTATGGAGGTTAGTCATTGTGTCAGACACAACGTTTTCAGGTGATTCACTCTGAAACTCACCCCCCTCAGACAAGCGCACACACACACACCCACCAACCTCCGCTTATCTCCGCCCACTGCTGCCTCACAGGAACAGTTGTCCAATCTTTTCTCTCTCTCTCTCTCTCTCTCTCTCTCTCTCTCTCTCTCTCTCTCTCTCTCTCTCTCTCTCTCTCCTCTCTCTCTCTCTCTCTCTCTCTCTCTCTCTCTCTCTCTCTCTCTCTCTCTCTCTCTCTCTCTCTCTCTCTCTCTCTCTCTCTCTCTCTCTCTCTCTCTCTCTCTCTCTCTCTCTCTCTCTCTCTCTCTCTCTCCTGTAATTCAGTCCTGTGTAAACAGGGCCCCCTGGCTAGTGGTGTGCGTGTCCCTGACTGATGACCTCACAGTGGTCCGGCTGTGTGTGTGAGGTCACGGGCCCCCCCCCCCCGCCCGAATCCATGGCTGATGACCTCATGCTTGGGAAGGTCAGGAGGAGGAGAGGTGGGGGAGGTAGTGTTGGAAAGGTGGAGATTTTTGTAGTGGAGAGGTGAGAGATTTGGTGGAGAGGGAGAGGTGAGCTAATTGTTTGGCCGCTGGACCTGACCACTAATCCACTCCAGCTGGACACGGGTGGAGTGTGTGTGCGCGCCTGTGTGAATGAGTGAGTGTGTGTGTTAGCACCATGCACCAGTGTCTACGTGCGTGTGTGTTGCAGGGAGAGGTGTCTGTGTCAAGACTGTGTGTGTGTGTGTGGATGTGCTGTTGGAGATGACACTCCTATAGCAGGATTGTTAATCCTCCAGCCTCTTAGTCCACCACACCCAAACACTGCTGTTACCATGGACACGTGAGGTGTCCGGCACCACAGCCAATATCAGGCAGGGTCACCCCCAACACCCCTCCCCTCCCCACTTCCCCCACTCCCCTTCACTTCCTCCTCCATCCTTCTATCCCTCACTCTCTCCTCCTGGGTCTGCTTCACGAGCCCCCCTCCCTCTGACCATGTCTCCTTGGATGGTGCGAGTGTGTGTGTGTGTGGTCAGCTCTGAGAGCTGGGGTGTGGTGGTTTGAAGCAGGGCTGTGTGTGTGCATGCAGGGGCTGTGTGTGTGTGCAGGGTTCTGTGTGTGTGTTTGTGGTTTGGTGGTGCTGCTTCGGATGTGGTGTGTGTTTTTGGGAAGGCTTGACAGCCGAGAAGCCAAGTGTTTCCCAACATGGGTCGTTTCTGTGTCAGCCACAGTGTAATCAGCTGTGAAAACCTTTTGAGGCTTTTCCAGAGAAAACCATGACCACTTCACTAGCAGCCCAGCAGCCGGAATGAACCAGCTCCAAGCATGTAAACACATATTCAGCTGAGGTGTGCTTTGGTTGGAACAGGGCCTCAAGTGTTCCCATCAGACTGGAGCTAACAGCTTGGCCCCTCTGTGCTCCAGTCCTCTCAGGGCAGGAAGTGACATCACTGTGACTCATCTCTCTTATCTCCTCTGTCTGAAGGCTAAGAGGGTCAAGGCTGGCTGCCCTCTCCTCTCTCTCTGTGTGTCTCTCTGTGTGTTTGTGTGTCTAATCTCTCTGGTCTCACTGTGGAATGTTAATGATTATCTCTGACAGTCTCTGATATCCAGACTGTCTCCTTCTGTCCCGTTCCCTTTCTCGCCGTTGTTATTGACTTCTCTCTCCTCCCCTCTCCCAGTCTTCTCCAGTGTGTACAGCAGCCATCCATGCAGGCGTGGTGTCTGACTCCCTGGGGGGTCAGATCAGTGTGGTCAGCAGTAAGGGCATCCCTCGCTATGAGGGCTCGCTGGCCAACAACGTCACCTCCACTGGGTGAGCATATCTCTCTCTCTCTCTCTCTCTCTGTCTCTCTGTCTCTCTCTCTCTCTCTCTCTCTCTCTCTCTCTCTCTCTCTCTCTCTCTCTCTCTCTGTCTCTCTGTCTCTCTGTCTCTCTCTCTCTCTCTGTCTCTCTGTCTCTCTGTCTCTCTCTCTCTCTCTCTCTCTCTCTCTCTCTCTCTCTCTGTCTCTGTCTCTGTCTCTGTCTCTGTCTCTGTCTCTGTCTCTCTCTCTCTCTCTCTCTGTCTCTCTCTTCAATCTTTATTTCTAGTGTTGCTTAGCTTGAGTCCTTATAAGAGTCTCTCTTTCTCCCTACAGAGGCCCCTTGTCCAACAGTCTCTTCACCTTCAAGACGAGTGGTGAGCTCAAACATCTTCATACATAAATGAGATTAAATTAAACTCCACTGATACTTATACATTCAAACCCTACTACCACACTATTGATTTTCTGTCTCTCCCTCTCTCCCTCCCTCGTTCAGGTTGCTATGGGACGTTGGGTCTGGAGTCTGGTGTCGTCAGGGACTCCAGCTCTCTGCGTCCTCCATGTGGGAGTGAGCGACGTGATTGGCCAGGCCGGGGGTGTGGGGGCCGTCCAGGGCGCGTCTTAAGAAGGCGGGACTTCCGTGGGCGTCGGCTGTTAGCGACCAGCAGCAGTGGCTTCAGGTGGACCTGAAGAAGGAGAAGAGGATTACAGGTACACACACACACTCACACCCACACACACAGGCGTATCCATATGAACATCCACCCAGATATGAGCTCATCCACTCCTGGTCTTCCTCCTCCTCCTCCAGGCATCACCACCACAGGCTCCACCCTCCTGGATTACCAATTCTATGTGTCAGCCTATCGGGTCCTCTACAGCAATGACGGACAGCACTGGAGCACCTATCGGATGCAGATGGCACTGTGGACAAGGTGAGAGGAAGCGCTCTCTAGGCGGGTAAGGGTGGTGGTGGGGGGGGGGTGGAGGAGGAGGAATGGATCCCTTCATTTCCATGGTAACCTACATTGATTGTGGCTTTTACTGGCAGGAAGTGGATGATGTCAGCTAGTGCATCGGTGGTTTTGGTTAAGTGCTGCTCTAGGCAAAGTAACTATAAATATGGATGGGGCTAACTGGCTGGCTGCTGACATGATGGGCATGCATTAGGTCTAGTGAGTAGTTCGGAATGTATTTCTGTATGTAGTCAGGAGAGCTGTGTTCTTGCTGTGTATTTGTGTGTTGTGTGTAAAAGTGATCTTGTGTCTCCGTGGTACCAGAGTGTGTCTTGTTGTGTTCCAGGTCCTCCAAGGGAACACCAACTACCTGCAGGAGGTCAGAACGACTTCATCCACCCATCGAAGCGCGATTCGTCAGGATAAGCCCTCCCACTGCACCAGCGAATTGCCCTCAAGATAGAGCTTCTGGGGTGCCAGATCCACGCAGGTACGCAACCAATCACACAGCAGAGGACAACCCAACTGTCCAATCAGCAGCTAGGTCATACCGATGATATCCACATGCTTTTGGCTTCCTCTCTGCTGGCCTCTCACTTCCTGTTACCGTTCTCCCGTCTCCTCTCCCATTGGACAGCGAGGCCGCGGATCTTCCAAACCCCTCGGCTGGCCCCGCCCCCTGCGATAACTCCCGCCCCCCCTGAGGGTGACAAGACCACACACACCCCCGACATCAGGAACACCACCATGCCCCCCCCGCACCAGCAACGGTAACACCAGTCATCACCAAGGTTACAGTAGAGCGCAACAATATAATCTAGTGTTCTGTAGTCAGGTACAGTATCAGATTTGAACCTGTGATCTCTTGAGGTCAAATGCTTTACTGCTGATCTATACCGATCCATGCAGAGGAATGCAACTAATGGTTATCAGAGCTAGAATGTTAGAACATGGCTCATCTTAATGGTGATGATTTTGTTCATGCAGACGTCGCCTTGGCAGCAGTGCTGGTCCCTTCTGTGGTCATGGTGCTGACAGCCCTCAGCCTGACCGTGGTGTGCACCTGTCACTGGAGAAACAGGTCAGAGCTACACCAACCCCAACATGACCACACGTCAGATTACCAACATGACCACCAACACACATCAGATTACCAACATGACCACCAACACACATCAGATTACCAACATGACCACCAACACACATCAGATTACCAACCCCAACCGTTGTCGCATCTTAACAGGAAGAAGAGTTCGGAGGGAACATATGACCTTCCTCACTGGGATCGCACAGGTACACACACACACACACACACATAAGATGGCTGTGTTTGGTTGGGATAGTGTGTGCTAACACGTGCGTGCGTATTTGTCCGTCTGTGTGTGTGTGTGTGTTTCCCAGACTGGTGGAAGAGCATGAAACAGCTGCTGCCCTCCAAGATGGCGGAGGGGAGGAGTCAGTGCGCTACAGCAGCAGCCAGGTGGGGCGCTCAGAGCAGGGGGGCCGTCCCTAGGCTAGGGGCCGAACCTGCAGGTACACACACACACACTTACTCTCCCACTCTCTCTCACACACACACACATCCACAGATCAACACCATAGCTGACCCCCTGCTTCCTGCCCCCTTAGAGTACGCCCATCCCCTGGTGAGTGGCGTGGTGACATCACTGGGCCCGAGGTCGACCTTCAAGCCGGAGGAGGGGCCAGACCCGGCTACACCCACCACAGACCTGTACGACAAGCCCATGTCACCTGACATATACACGCCTACGCCGAGCCACTTCCTGCCTCCGGAGCAGAGTACGCCACTCCCATCATGATTGACATTGCCGGCCACCTATCAGGAACCTCCTCCTCCATGAGCCAGCCAACCGGTTTTGGCCGTTTCCAGCTTCCTGGGCCGAGGCCCCGCCTCCTGCTGGCTCGGACAGACAGCAGCCAATCAGGGAGGTCCACGTACGACACGCCCAAAAGCACCACTGGACAAGCCACGCCAACCGAGGAGCTCACCTATCAGGTGCCTCAGAGTAGCTCCCAGAAGCCAATGGGACAGAGCTGAATTATGGAGGACCTAACCCCAGCCCTCCACCTCCAGCAGAAGAGAGGATGAGGTTGAGAGGATCATGGAGGTGTGTGGACCAATGAGAGGCCAGGGCCTGCCTCAGGCCTGGTTGCTATGGAGATGTCTGTGCGTATGTGTGTGTGTGTCTAACTGTATGCGTATGTGTGTGTCTAACTATGTGTGTTATGAGCTTGTATGTGCCATACCAGTCCTATCACTGAAACCATAACGTTGAATGTTCACGAAAAGAGAGGAGGAAAGGGAGAGAAGGCGTAATGGAGGAAATATCTCACTACTGTTTCAGCTGGCTCGTTCCCTCTGCCTGTGCTTCAGTTCAGTGTTCCGCGTCAAGCTGTGAGTGTTCTGTGTTCTGTGTTCCTGTGTCGATGTCAGCCCTGAGACGGGTTCCTCCGAGCATGAGGTTCCCCCACGGTACGCTACTATCGCAAGACTGCTGTTCTTCAGCTCCATCTTAGCTTTTATTTTATTTTTACCTAAATCATCTTTTCACCAGATACGGAGCATGTCATAAACCTGTGTTCAAAGTTTATCAATGATTTAATTTATTTTATTACTACTTTGAAACCTTGAAGACCTTGCTGAAACTGGGATTCAGATTCACACTAGGGCATGGCACCTCCTGTGGTACCATGTTCTCTACCACTATCAGAAGAGATGACGTACGCAAAACACAATATGGTTGCACTGTCGTCACGGTAACACCGTCATGGACACCTGGCCTCGGGTGACACCGGCAGGTGGCCAATCAGAAAGGGCCGGTACAGGTTGTGATAGGTTCTCACTATTACATCTAACCACTGCCCTATCAAATTTGCTGACTTGAAAGGTGGAATCCAAGATGGCCGATCAAACAAAGTTGCCCTTTGTTGTGTCTCCGTGGTTACCAGAGTGTGTCTTGTTGTGTAGAGAAGAATGTATGATGTGAGACCAAAACTTTCCTTGTTAACGTTGCTGTTTTTTAGTTGTTAATAATCATTTTGTCCAAGCGTGTCAGTTAGAACCACTGGCAGTTGATTCAGTGTAAGCAAAAGAGTCAAACTACCATGTACTGACATATCTACACTAGATATATATACATCTAGTATAGATCAGTACCAGACTTCTAGAGCCTGGTTCCACAGTTACCAGTCAGTCCATCTCTTACCTCTGCTGCAGCAGATGGGAACAGGCACATAACCAGCCGTTCAGTCAAGAAACACATGACATCACATGGCCAATAAAAACACTTTCAGTTTTGGTTACAAGGAATCTGCATGTGTGTGAATCACTGTCCTTATGCATCTGTCATTATTGTCACCCATATGGACTGATCATGTCGTCAAAGTGTCATGATGCGATTGGTTATGTCTGTGCTTCATCACTATCTGTGTGCAATTAGCTGTGTCTGTACTAGTTCCCCTCATCATCTGTGAGTATCCAAATATGTACGGGCTAGCAGAGAATGAGTTAGCCATCTGTGTGCATGTAGTTATGTCTGTACGGCGGCACCAAGGAGTGTACTGTGTGTTTTGATTAGTCGTGTCTGTTGTTGGGGATGTGCAGGGATCACTTCCTCTCTGTGAGGTCACACAAGTCAGAGGCCCGACAGGAAGTGATGTTGAACTGGTAAAATACTCACAAATATGCATCCCTCCTTCCTCCCCCATCCATGAGGTAACCTCTGATCTGACGCGACGGGAGATGGGAAGACTGTGTTGTGGCCAGTCAGATCTGTGATCTCTCAGGGGAAGGAATCGGGGAGGATGCATCATCAGAGTATTGAAACGGGCCCCGTGTCACCTAACTGTAGCGCTGTCTCTTTAGGCACAGAAATAAAGACTGTTCCAAAATGACATGGTTTAATGAAACGCTGAGCATTCACCCAAGACCCACACATCATCAATGATCACTAGAAAATCATCACATCACCGGAAAACTAGAAATCATAACATCAGGACCTTAGAGCATTGATTCATTTTTTTGGTAGACCAATGGCTGGCCATACAGTACAGTTGGAACAAATTATAACCCTAACAGCAGAAACCCTGTCTGCAGTCATTTTAACATCAGCACACTGCCACCTCCTGGCCAAACAGGGGAACAACAAAAACAAGTGAAGCTGGGAAAAACACCAAAGGGGATTGTTGTCCTGCTTTCGCCCACACATGGAAATGCCAACATGTCCTGTTATATCACATTTTCACAGAAATAATCACTGTCACAGAAAAGGACACTGTGTGAAATGAATTGAACTGCCAGTCAAATTTCCATTCAGCATAATTCCAAAAGACACATTCTTTCCTTAACCTTTTCCATAAAGGCTCACTTTTTCTTTCTAACCATGTTTGTAGGAACGCTCCCTCAGTGCTCACTGGTCTGCCGTCGCCATCATCCTTTTCTCTCCCTGCTTCTGATCATCATCATACATCTCTCCACCTTCATCCCTCCCTCCCCCCCCTCACTCCTCCATGCTCTTCCCGTTCTTGCCGAACTTCCACCAGACCACGGTGAGCACCACGGCGACCAGCAGCACGAGTCCTCCGGTCACCAGGAAGGCGATGGGCAGGAAGCGATTCTGCCCGCCGAACCAGCTGACCGTGGTCAGCACCAGCTCCTTCCTGCCCTGGAAGTACTGCACGGGGAAGTCTGGGGTCAGGGGTCAAGGAGCACACCGATGTCAACGCAGACGACAGGAAGTATATACTTTAGTACTAGCTGACCGACCTGAAACGCAAGGATTCGAAGAACCTAAACAGGCTACCCTGGGGCGACCGTTGGGTATTTCCGAGGTACAGTGCTACAGGGTTATGCTACAAGGATACTGTAGGAGATGTCGATGCTGTAGTTCCCCACAGGCAGGCCCTCGGTGAAGGGGTCCCGTACCCGGTCGAGAACCCCGTACAGCTTTTTGAAGCGCGGGAAGGCTGCCTCCCTCATCCACACGATCAGATCCTCGTTGATGAAGCCGTTGTTGTTGGGCGTGCGAGGGTCCAGCTGGTACACGGGTTTCTGCCAGTATAGAGGCTTGGATGTCCCTGAGGGGGGAAGCAGAAATCCTGTGTCACTACTGATCTAGTAAACATGAATGGAACAGGCGCGTTTGATTCGGCTCACAGCTGGTAGATAATGCTAATCCATTGGTTCCGCTGCAGTGGATTTGACCCGAATCAAGTGCACCTAACCACATGTTCTGTCCACCCCAGCAGTGTGTTTCCTCGGACGCGTACCTTGGAACACCTCCCCCAGGGTCTGGTTCTCCAACTGCGGGTTGCGGAACTTGATGTTCTTGTCGGTGTACCAGGTGATTCCCCGGCGGTACAGGGGGACCCGGGTGGTGGAGGCCCCCCCCGCGGGGTGGTAGTAGAAAGTGAAGGAGTCTGGGAAATAACAGCATCAACCTCATCTTACGACCCTGTGTAAGATATGTAGAATGTGTATGGGTGTGTATGTGTGTGTGAGTATGTGTGTGTGTTACCATTGAACATGCTGTTGGCCACAGCTCCACAGGGGGCGATGGGAAGGCCCTTCTCATCTACCCTGAAGGGAACACAGTAAGCACTGGGGTTCTAGAGAGAGAGAGGGAGGGAGAGGGGAAGGGAGAGAGAGAGAGGGGGAGGGAGAGGGGAAGGGAGAGAGGGAGAGAGAGAGAGAGAGAGGGAGAGAGAGAGAGGGGAAGGGAGGGAGAAAGGGAGAGAGAGGGACCACAAAGCACCAAGGAAAGAAGGGATGATCAAGTTGGAAACAAACGTTGACATTCAACACAGAAAAGCTCAGCACATCCAGCAGGACGGGTCTGAACCTGGACACTGCACCTGGACACTGAACCTGGACACTGAACCTGGACACTGCACCTGGACACTGAACCTGGACACTAAACCTGGAAACTGAACACTGAACCTGGACACTGAACCTGGACACTGAACCTGGACACTGAACCTGGACACTGAACCTGGACACTAAACCTGGAAACTGAACACTGAACCTGGACACTGAACCTGGACACTGAACCTGGACACTGAACCTGGACACTGAACCTGGAAACTGAACACTGAACCTGGACACTGAACCTGGACACTGAACCTGGACACTGAACCTGGACACTGAACCTGGACACTGAACCTGGACACTGAACCTGGACACTGAACCTGGACACTGAACCTAGACACTGAACCTAGACACTGAACCTGGACACTGAACCTGGACACTGAACCTGGACACTGAACCTAGACACTGAACCTGGACACTGAACCTGGACACTGAACCTGGACACTGAACCTAGACACTGAACCTAGACACTGAACCTGGACACTGCAGAGGTACCTTCAGGCTGTTCTTCCTCCCCACCATCTGAGCATCGTCCCGGGAGTCCATGTAGCGCCGGAGGTTCTGGTGGAAGTTGATCAGGCCGTAGTAGAAGAAGACATTACCCTGGGACAGGAAACAGGAAACGCATCATCATCACCATAACACCATTGTTTCTTCTCAACCAAGCTCCAGTGTAAGATCATTTTGAACGTTTGAGCATATAAGATGTTAAATAAATGAATGTGTAACAGTGTAAAGTAAGGTAGCTCGGTGCAGCACCTTGAAGGGGGTGGTGATGGGGAACGCCACGGTGCAGTTGCAGTTTTGGGTCGCCAGGCTGGCGTTCCCTCGCTTCAGGAAACACGAGTCACACGTGCCGGCCTTAGTGTAGTCCAACTGGGGAGGCGGAGGAGAGGGAGGAGAGGGAGAGAAGGAGGAGGGAGAGAAGGAGGAGGAGAGGGAGGATGAGGAGGAGAGGGAGGATGAGAGAAGGAGGAGGAGAGGGAGGATGAGGAGGAGAGGGAGAGAAGGAGGAGGAGAGGAAGGAGAGGGAGGATGAGGAGGAGAGGGAGAGGAGGAGAGGGAGAGAGAGAGGAGAGGAGGATGAGGAGGAGAGAAGGAGGAGGAGAGGGAGAGGAGGAGGAGGAGAGGGAGGAGAAAAGGGGGGAGACATATTGCAGCTTTATCTAGTGACGTCAGACAGGTACCATGGTGCCACCTTCGATCTCCTCACAGCTTCTTTCTTTCTTTGACTTTTTTAGCTTCTCCCTCTTATCTCTGTAGCACGATAAACTTCAGTGCTATACAGGCTGTTTCACCAGAACTACATACCTGAATATCAACCTTTGTGTTTTAGCAAACAACATTCAGACAATATAGTGAGAAACGGAATAACAAAAAGCATGGTAAAATAGCTCCACGATATCCCAACCATTTAACAAAGACGATTCTCATCCTGACATACTTAGTTTCTGAGCATTTTATTTATCTGGCATGTTAAAAAGGCCAAAGATCATTTGCTTTCACATACATACACACACACAGCCACCCTCAGTCATCATAATCCCCCCCCCACACACACCCCTCCCTGCCCCCCACCCCCTCCCCACCTCCCCACAGGCCAGCCTCACCTTCAGCTCCTGTGTGTTCTGCACGGTGAGCAGCAGCCAGACCCCCAGCAGCACACACAGCACAGCCATGCAGTAGAAGAAGGGCAGCACCGTGCCCGGCGTCAGCATGGGCGACCAGGCCGGCAGCCTCTGCTGCTTGAAAGCAGAGTTATCGGGCCTCCGGGCCAGGGGCCCCACGTTGGCCTTGCTCTTCCCCATGGCCGAGGGCAGGGGCCGGGCTGCTGGAGAGAGGGAAGTGGAGGGTGGGGGGTGGCTGGGTCAGGCTGGAAGGGAACCAGCAGGCTTGGAGCAACAGTGATCCTCTCTCTTTCTCTTCTCTTCCGGAGGTGTTTTCTCTCTCTGTTCCTCTCCCTCGCTTTCTCTCTGTCGTGCTTCCCTGCCTGGGAACAGATTTTACCCAGCAGGCTTTGCTTCGGAGACCTTTGAGACCGCCTGCTGGCTGTTACTCATTAACCACCTTCCACCCCGCTCCACTTCACTTCCTACCTCTCCCGTCTTCTTCTCTGTTTCTGTGCGGTTGCTCCTCTTTCTGTCACCACTCTTATAGATTTCCTCCGAGAGACTCGCGCGTCCTTTCCACTCTTATCTATTTACGTTAGTCAAGAACTTTTGTTTGTAATCCGAGAGTTTGGGAAAATACTTTTCTCAGCCCTGCTCTGAACTCTTCCTCTAACGCTCCTCTGCAGTTTCAAACAGGATGTTGTGATAGATGGGACTTCCTGGTGGGCGAGTCAGCTACAAGCTCACAGGCTCAGTGGGAGGGGCATCCCCCCTGGGCCTGGCAAACAAACACAGGGAACTTGGCTCCATTCAAAATAACTTTATTTAACATTGTCACACACGGGAGGGGGGGGGGTTCAAGTACAAACACAAGGAGAGGGGACTTCAGGAGGTCTCTGAGAGCAGAGAGGACAACAAGACAAGCTTCCTGCGGAGTCAGGGAGAGGCCAGGGCAGGGAGAGGCCGGGGCAGGGAGAGGCCGGGGCAGGGAGAGGCCGGGGCAGGGAGAGGCCGGGGCAGGGAGAGGCCAGGGCAGGGAGATGAGGGGGATGAACACAGTTTTGTTTGAAGTAAACAATTCATACGTCCAGAGAGGCTAGAAGGCAGGCTGCACGCCTCACTGCACTTTGACTGTTTAAAACGATTCGTTAAGTTATGTGTCAGTGTGTGAAAACGGGGGAGGTTATGGCTGTGTGTGTGAGTGTACAGATGTGTGTGTGTGTGTGTGTGTTAGAACAGGCCAATTCTGACTCTGCCTTCCCTGCAGCCGTTTAAGATGCCAGCATCCAGCAGCTTTAGCAAATCAAACTTGATCTGAAAGAGAAACACACACACGTCCACCAATCAGTTGTAACGTGTGAGTGAGTGTGAGTGAGAGAGTGTGTGTGTGTGTGTGTGAGTGTGTGTGTGTGAGTGCTGAGTGTGTGTGTGTGTGTGTGTGTGTGAGTGCTGAGTGTGTGTGAGTTCCTGCTCCCGTCCTGTCCAGCAGGGGGCAGCAGCTCACCTCAGGTACGTCCACCATCCTGCGCTGCTTCTGGTCTCTCCAGTTCCAGTCCAGAACCAGGAAGCGCAGCAGCTGCAAGTTCAGACCCTCTGCAGGGGTCATGGGTCACATACAGAGTTCAGGCAGGGGTCAAGAGGCATCCAAGGTTATATAAAGAGGTCAGATGTATTGGTTCAGCTAAGGGTCCCGTTAAAGGATTGGTTGAGAGATTTAAATGCGAAATTGATACATTTGTCCTACTGTTAACTTGTTTGAAACATGCATGGATGATTTCAGACTTTTGTTTTGTGGTTTTCCAGAATTTTCTAGTCCCCGCCCACAGTGTACCTACCTCTCTGAACCAACGCCTGGAGTCTTCCTGGAGTTCCTACCCCAATGTGAGTGATTTCTCTCTGGAGAAACTTCACCTGCTCTTCCACCTAGATACACACACACACACAAAGAGAGAGAAAAGTGAAGGACTGGGGACAAAAAGAAAAAAGAGAGACTAATTATGCCCATTTTTGGGATTCTATCCTGTCTCACCTTGATGTGTTTTGCAAAAAGCTTCAGGGCTTTGGCTGTCCCCTTGAAGGTGGTCAACTGCCTGTAGGACGCGCAACAACACACACACAAACACACGTTAGGATGCATGAGGACAGTTAGCCAATCACATGCAAGTATACTAGGCCTGGAACCCACTTAATGAGCTCGATGGTGCGGAGGGCGGAACTACAGACGATGAGAAGGACTACAGCTCCCTTCTCTGTGTGCTGCTTCTGGACCTTGGCCCACTTGGGACAAACTGAACAAGGAGGGAAAAAGCGAAGGGGGGAATAAAAACCACGACAAGAAGAAGAAGAAGGGACAAAACATCCTTGAGATTCGATGTGACTTACTCTCTTTCAGGTAGGAGGACAGACTGTGGGTCAGGTCATTACAGGACAGGAAACAGGAATCTGGAAACGACCAATCACAGAGACATTCATCACAGGGAGACTGACCCGTTTAAGTCGATAAGAGGGTCAGGTGTAAATGTGTGGCATGTTGAAAGGTCACGGAGGGGAGAGGTCGGAAGGAGGAGGTGAGAGGTAAGATAAAGATGAGCGGTCAGGAGAGGTGAAAGGTCAGGAGAGGTGAAAGGTCAGGTACAGGAGATTGGAGGAGTGTGGTGAGAGAGGGCAGGTTCTCTCAAGGTTCTCTCAGGTTCTCTCAGGTTCTCTCACCCAGCAGGTTGAGGTCCTCCATCTCGATGACGGAGCGCTTGTCTGAGAAGTGTTCCACCACCAGGTTCTGCAGGTCCACTGGACTGCCCGCTTTGGGTTCTGAAGTCGCTAGAACATCTGTGATTGTCTTTTTCTTCTGAACGCACACACACACACACACACCATCATATATTGCACTGTGATACATTTCTAGGTTTCGATTATAGCAATGATCATATTCATAATTTGATGTCATGTTAATAACCTGATAATGTTAATGTAACTGAATCTTAACCAGAAGGACAACAGATAGTACTAGATGGTGCAGTTGCACAATGGATGATAATTATTTGCCCCACTATTCAGGTGGGGAATGTAATTTCCATTGCAGTTCCTCTTTAAACCACAAGGTGTCTCCAGTGGATCCTCCTGTCTCCTCGTCATGACTCACCCTTCTCTTCTTCTTAGGCTTCTTAGACTCCCCCGGTTCCTCCTCCTTCTCCTCAGAAACAAAACACTCTTTCTGCAGACCAAACCAGTAACACAAGGTGAGCTGAACAGATATTTGCCTGTTTAAATTGACCAGTAATGACGAAAGTGGAAAGTATAAGGAAGGAACTGTCCTCCGTACCTGAGAAGTCTTTTTCTTCTTCGTGGGTTGGTCAGGCGCCTCTGTCGCTGCACTCTTCTTCTTCCTCATCCTCTTCCTCTTTTTCTTCTCCTGAGAGGGGGCTTCTTCTAAAGTCGGTTTCTTCTCCTCCTTCACCTCCTCTTTCTCCTCCTCTTTCTCCTCCTCTTTCTCAGATACATCTACAACATCTAAAACAACAAGAATCAGACAAAATATTGGACCTTTTGACGTTTTCATTTTCATCTCCAAACTCCATTCTGGTCTTTATCCTGGCCGCGCTTCAAATAGCCTAAACATTATTTGAATGAAAGGAGTACAGGATAAAGGCTGGAACAGTGCCAAGACATCAGTTGTCCTGTGATTTAAGTGGTTTTGCCGTAGAATGGCATTTTTAGGGTTAAAGTTGCAGACAAGAGTTTTATGTCAGACTCAGAACCATGGAAGGCTGGTGTTAGCGTCCTGTTTAGGCTCTGTCATCTCCACCAGCCAGTATCAACGGAGAACAAGCCAGAACATCCCAGAATAATCTCTCCTCAGTGCCATTGTCAGGCACAGTCCTAAACGTGTTCATCTTATTTGTCACCATGGAGACAGCTCAACAGTACACAATTAATGGTCACCACGGACACAGATAGTATCAATATATAACTGGTTATCTTTAGAACTGCCCCCCCCCCCCCTCGCAATTTTTCTCCCTCCCTGTCTCTTACCCCCCCCCCACTCCAAACCCCCCCCCCCTCTGTAATTTCCCTCAACCGACTCCCTAAGCCCTCCCTCCCTCATTTTCCTCCTCCCCCCATTCCCTCTCCCTCTCTGTCCCCCATATCTCTTTTTCACCTCCTTTTTATTCTATTTCCTCCTCCAGCTCAGACTCTCTCCTCTTCTGAATCCTACATCAGATCCATCTTCCCCCAGTGCTTTTCTCTCTCCCTCATCCCCTCATCCCCTCTCCCCCCCTCACCTCCCTCCCTCCCCCCCTCATCCCCTCTCCCCCCCTCGCCTCCCTCCCTCCCTCCCCCCCTCATCCCCTCTCCCCCCCTCCCCCCCTCCCCCCCTCTCCCCCCCTCACCTCTCTCCCTCCCCCCCTCATCCCCTCTCCCCCCCTCACCTCCCTCCCTCCCCCCTCATCCCCTCTCCCCCCCTCACCTCTCTCCCTCCCTCCCCCCCTCATCCCCCCTCCCCCCCTCACCTCTCTCCCTCCCTCCCCCCCTCATCCCCCCTCCCCCCCTCACCTCTCTCCCTCCCCCCCATGCTGGGCAGTCATGCTCAGGACCCCCTGGGAAAGGAGGGCAGAGGAGAGCGCCCGCTCATAAATACCTCTGGTTTTATTTCAAACGGGCGCATGTCCTGTCCTGACCTCTGAACACCCTGACTCCTCCATCTAAATCACTATCCACGCCATGAAGACTCTTTTATAAGCATAAAAAAAAGATACCATATATTTTCAACCACAACATTTAGTGTCAACAGATTTCTCCATCTTATTCTGAACTCAAATCTTCTCACCCATAGCAGTTTTACCCCGTGTCAGAGCTTAAGATGTAAGATATAATCTAATACCAACAATTTCCAGGACAGCAATAATTCTCTACAGGATTTAACCACCTTGTCCTTCACATCTCACACTTGATGCCATCTGCTTTCTGTAATGCTGTAATGTAATCACTTAGCAGACACTTTCATCCAAGGCAACATGCAGGGGGATTTGAACCTGGGACCTCTCGATCTGCGGTCAAATGCTCTACTACTGAGCTATCCCCATCCCCTTTTGGGTTACATGGATCTTCAGTGTTAAATAACGCCAAATAACTGTTAAACATACAAAAACATAACTGAAGATGAGGTTTATCGTCAACTACACTGACAAGATTATCGGATTCCGCTACTGCTGATTGCCTGTCATCCCAGACTGCTTCATGCAGACAGACTGGGTGAGCTGTGTGTGCAGCGGAGGGCAGCTCTGGGGGGTATATTGGGAGCAGGTTCGTACAGGCGTAGTGTTTTTAGCTTCAGTGTGTACTCCCATGGGACAGGGCTCATAGCTGGAGAGTCTGGCATAGCTGTTACTGACGAGCATTAGCTAAACATGCAGCTCAATATACGCCAATGACAAACCACACTCAACACAGCACTCCTGCCTGGTGTGTGTGTGTGTGTGTGTGTGTGTAGTCGTTGAGGGGGCGGGGGCACAGAATAGCAGGTCTGTCTAAGTCCCTCTCTGGCCACACCCCTCCCTTCTCTTTCCCATCCTACTACATGGTCATCTCTTTCCACGCATTCACTCCCCCCCCCCCCCCCCCCTCCATCCCCCACCAACACAGTCACCCCCTCTCCCAAGATCACCAGTCTCAGTTCAGAGCTCTCTCCTGACACACACACACTCTCTCTACAGTTTACTCACAGACACACACTCTCATCCGCAGAGAGGCAGAGAGAGGCAGAGAGCGGCGGGAAGGCGTGAGAGAGAAGAAGGGCTGCTTTTCTGGAGAGACAGCAACAGACCGCGACGCAACGTAAAAACCTGGACCTGAGAGATCTTCCTGCTCCACCTGTCCTGCAGGTAAGGCTGCTCCTCCTACCCGTCTGCCTGCCTGCGTTGGCTTGCCTGAGCCCATGTCCTGCATCCAGCTGCTCTGGACCCTGTGTGTCTGCGTTTGTGACTCAGCACAGCCGTGTAACCACGGTGTCGACCTGTAACCGCGGTGTCCACCTGCAGTGTGACGGGTCACCTCTGGGATGTCCCCCAGCAGTACCCAGGCACTGCTGCTCGCTCACAGTTTAGTCAGGACAAAGGGGAGACAAACCTTACGAAGGTTTGTTAAACCTTACGGAGGTTCATTTGGTCCCTGTGTCACATGACCCTCGCCCCTCACAGCTACCCAGACTCAGGAGGGGTTGTACGGGACGTACGGTACCAGCGGCTGGAGAGAGAGCTCGGAGGAGCTGTGAGGATGATGATGATGACCCAGGGGTCGACTGAGGGGCAGCTGAAGAGGGAACAGACAGATGACACGGGTGGGGGAGGGGTTTAAACCCCCCAATCTTAATCTGGTTAAGACCCCAAAGACCACCCTGACAACCTGTCAAGCAGGCAAGGCTGAGGCCTCTGAAGCTGTGTGTGTGTGTGTGTGTTTGATTAGCTGCTGAATCAGCTAATCGGTGATTGATTGTGGGATTAGACCAATAGGACAGTGCACGGACCGTGTGTGTGTGTGTCAGTAGGGTTACTGGGGTCATGGACCGTGTGTGTGTGTATGTCAGTAGGGTTACTGGGGTCATGGAGTGTGTGTTAGCAGAATCCTGGTTTTCCCTGGTGGAATGGTATCACATTTCTCTCTCTCGCTCTGAAGGTGACTCTAGGAAAAGCTCTCTATTAATACGGATGCACACACACACACACACACACACACACACACACACACACACACACACACACACACACACACACACACACACACACACACACACACACACACACACACACACACACACACACACACACACACACACACACACACACACACACACACACACACACACACACACACACACACACACACACACACACACACACAGGTAACAGGCTGACAGATTCCTATGTCTCCATGTAGGTGTAAATCACAGTATCTAACAAAACAGGACCAAGCTGATACACAGCTTAGCACACCTGTCCCACCAGAGCACACCAACACACACTGGAACACACTCAGACACGCACCACCACACAGTAGGATTACACAGCCATTTATCACTCAGGGCCTTGTCTAACACCTGCAAGACCACGACAGAGAAACAGATAGAAACACAACAGATGGACTGAACAGAATAAGAGAGAGAGAGACAGAAACAGAGAGAGACAGACAGAGAGAGAGAGACAGAGAGAGAGACACAGAGAGAGACAGACAGAGAGACAGAGAGAGACAGAGAGAGAGACTGAGACAGAGAGAGAGACATGTCTCTTGTTCACAGCCTGTAAAGGCGTAAATGCTGCACCTTCATGGGGCCTCACAGGGTGGGGAAGAAGAAGTAAGAGATATAGGGAGAGAAAGTGAGAGAGGTCTGCTCTCACACCGTCAGAAGCACATTCAGGTTCAAGTCAAACCGTTGCCCCTAGCTCTGCATGACGGAGCACAGCAAGAACCCAGCCTAATGGACTCTAAACCATGACCCTTCACCCCCCCTCACCTTCCACCCTTGACCCTGGCATCCTCATAGGTTAGCTTGATTGGTTTAAGACTGGAGTGGGGGAGGGGCTCAGAGCTCAGTGTGGCCTGAGATTGGTTCAGGTCAACGAGTTTACAAGCCACTAATACAGAGATCAATCAAAGTGATTGGCTGCGTAGGAGCGGATACTCAGACACTGGGCAGATCCTAATGGCCAATCAATGAGGAGGGACTGGTTATAATGGAAGGTCAATAGCACTGGGTTGTTTTTAGTGGAGATCAATAGATTGGTTGGAGGAGATAGCCCACTGCAACCGGCAGACTTGTCCCCACATGATCCTGGGTATAAGAGGTAGGCTATTCATCCAGCACACACACACGCGCACACACAATTCCCCCCCCCCCCCCTAAAGAGATTATCCCGGAGAGGGGTTGTGGTAGAGCAAACAAGGGGTGGGGGGGTAGAAAGGAAAGGGGTGGAGGAAATAAGAGCTAGAAAGGGGGTGGAGTGCAGATAGGAGAGGGGTAGAGGGGGGTGAGAGGAGATGGTAGACAGGAAAAAGGCGGGGGAGATAGGAAGGGAGTGTGGGGGCAGATAGCTCAAGTGCCCCCTCCAGTAAGTCTTTAATCAGCCCGTAGCTCCCCCCTCTTAGTCTGATAAAACCCCCACTACGACCTGCAGGATTACCCAGAGCCTTCACACCACCCTGAAACTACACACTCCAGCAATTAGACCCCGGCCACGGCCAATCCAATCATCTGCTGGAGGGAAGCAAGGTAAAAAGGGCTCCTCGTGGGATTAGGTCGAGCCTTAAACTCTGCGGGTCTCCATCTAACACACACCAGCAATTAGACCGAGCCCAATCACGCACACGGAAGCAGAGGGATGCAATTGAGCCTAAATTAAATCCAATTCCCTGGCTTTTAGACCGCGAGGCAATGACACTTACCCAACATGCATCCAATCAAACTACCAGGGGAAACACGGATGAAAACAACCCTGTTTCTGCTCTTCGAAATCCAGCAATTACACCGTGGTCTAGATCCTATCAATTACATTCAAGGGGCGATACACATACCAAGAGTGCTGGAGGGGCCAATCAGGCCCTACGAGGTGCCGCGTTTGTGGTTTATGGTCACAGAAACATTGGCTGTGCTGAGAAACACCTAATCCAGTCTCCAGAGAGGCGTTCGAAATCAATAACTCATCTGGGGATGAGAACCAATCGGCAGCCATCGAGGATATCGAGTTTGAACGAGGGTCTAGATGTTTTCTCCTGGATCTGATTGAGCGTGTGCTTCTGTCTGATCAATGTGGCCACAGGCGGGATGGATGACATCGCTAATCGATTAAGTGTGCCTGCCAGTCTTTAGTGAGAACGTCACAATGAAGGATTGTCTGTGCTCTGGGAAGATGAGGTCCAAATGTCATTTTAGAAGTAAACCTGCTAGGAAAATGAGGAAGATTAATGATATCTGACCACTTGTCTCTGACCTCACTACCTGAGTCTAGTGAGTCAATTTACTACCGGAATCTAGTGAATCCCTTTACAGCCAGAGAGTCTAGTGAATCATGGATGCAATTTGATACTGAATTTTACTGTTCGAATTTGAGCAACCTGAATTTCCGAATCTTAAATTTTTGGATCTGAAATTCCTATTTCAATTTAAAAGAGATGAATTCAAAACCAACAAATGTAGGTATGGTTTTCAAAGTCTCTGAGTAAATTTGCTCCCATAAATCACTTTATCAAAGTACAACGAGACGTTTTCTTTCCTAGCTGGAAAGAAAAAAAGAAGACATCCACTTAATGAGGAACCGGCAAAACCAGGTCAATTTAATAGCGGGTCACTGCATAAAAGAGTCAGGTGGCTGAGCGGTGAGGGAAGCGGGCTAGTAATCCGAAGGTTGCCAGTTCGACTCCCGGTCATGCCAACTGACATTGTGTCCTTGGGCAAGGCACTTCACCCTACTTGCCTCGGGGGGATGTCCCTGTACTTACTGTAAGTCGCTCTGGATAAGAGCGTCTGCTAAATGACTAAATGTAAATAAAAACGAGTAACCGTTTAGTCCCTTGGTGTTCAAACACCGGAGTCTTGAACCGCGGCAAGCGACTAATGGGCTCGGTCTAATTTCTGGTGTGTGTTAGATGGAGACCCGCAGAGTTTAAGGCTCGACCTTATCCCACGAGGAGCCCTTTTTACCTTGCTTCCCTCCAGCAGATGATTGGATTGGCCGTGGCCGGGGTCTAATTGCTGGAGTGTGTAGTTTCAGGGTGGTGTGAAGCGACAAAGACGAGCTGGCAGACGAGATGTAGTTACTGCCTCTAACCAGCAGAGGGAGTACTGTTCACACACTGATGTTGTAGAACCACTTGTAGCAAAGCAGACACGCTCGGTTTGACACTCGCCGACCACTCTCTACCACGACACCGATCCTTCCACTTAAAGTACAGGTCACACGTTTTAATAGAGAGCTTGACAAATATTTTGTAGGCACATAGGAAATGCTATGGTTATTTGTGTTGGAGTATTGGTTATTCCAAAATAAGAAGGCACAGCATGGGGAGGGGGGGGGGGGGGGGGGGGGTTTGGAAAGCCCAACCATGCCCATACCAAGTTTCAGTTGTATACAACAGTTGTATATAACTACACTGCCTAACCTGTAAGCTGAATGTCAAGTGTTGCCGTAAGCCTCAACAGTCTATCAGTGTGGCAGACTAAAGGCTACAGCATTTTCTAACATGAAATAATGAACTCCTTTAGCACACACACGCTTTGATCCAAGACGACACACGTGGGTGGGAGGGGGGATTTGAACCTGCAACCTCTTGACGTCCAGTCCCATGCTCAGCCCCTGAGCTATAGCGACCCCTCATGTTTATGACCCGTCCAGTCAGGGCTGGGAGCTGGTATCCTTCACCAGAAGCCATCTACCAGGGAAGAGAGGAGGCACTTGACCTAATGTTCCCTCAGTCAAGCTCATGTCCTCTGGGTCTGAAACACTGCGCTCCCCTCCTCCCCCTGGATGTGTGTGTGTGTGTGTGTGTGAGACAGCTTTACGTCTCACCCCAACTCAATTAAAACGCTATTGTATCTGTTTACACATGTGTTTTCTGTCAGTGTACGTGACAGTGTGTGTGTGTGTATTTGTGCATCTGTTTGTTTGTGTGCATGTGTATATGCATGGGCTTACACTTATGTTTATATGTCTAAGTGTTTGTGAGTGTGTGTAGGCCAACAGTACGTGCGTGTGTGTGTACAGTATGTGTGTGTGGTGTTCGTTCCCAGCAGATTGTTCCCTTCTCTTGAGCTCCAGTACAGCATGTACATTGCAGCACTGGTGACCCCTGACCCCTGTGATGTCATAGAGGCCCATGCCTATGAGGCCTGATGCGCCCTCAGAAGGGGGAGAAGGGCAGAATTGAGAACATTCAGTCTCCCAAAGACCTTCCAAACATCAACACTTCAAAGCAGGCTGCAAAATAACCTTTCGAAAAGCCTTTTTGGGTAGTCATGGAAATATTTATTCCCAGAATACTGCCTGTATATATTTATCTTTGTGTATTTTTAAATTGTGATCAAACCCTCTCTCTCTCTCATTAGAAGTTTGGCGTATAGATGACAAGCAATGCCAAAACACTACAGAGGCCATAGTTAAAGTATCAACCATCATTAAGGTACAAGCTGCCCAATAGCAATCAATCATGTTTTACTGGTGCTGCTTGTCATAACTCTCATTCTCCAATCCTGATTCAGTACTCAAGTGCTTTATGGAGCTAGATTAGTCATATTTTCTAGTAATGGTTTTCTGTAGTCTCTCTTTCTATGGTATTTGCTTTTATGGTTTCACTAATGCATGGCTACACTCATATACAACATGACTAAGAAACCTTCAGTCACTTTAGTAACTTATTTATTTAGAGTATTTTGCCAAAATTACTATTTCTGTGGGTCATAAAAAAATGTTTTCGAAACATTTCAGCGGTTATTTTCCTGGCTGGGAGGCATTCTGACTCTGATATCCATTTAATCTAATTAGGTTGAAACACTAAGGCATGTCCTCTATACATCTTTTCAGTTCTCTTCATTTCAGAAAGTGGGTAATGTGGAGCCAGCTAGAGAAGAAAACAGCCTGCAGTGAATGTGATGTCATGAGATGTGGAACTCTAGCCTATCGCTTACATTTCAGAGGGGTGATGTAATCCTGCGTGTTTCTGACTTGACACAAGGTCACTACCTGGATGAGAGGAATCTCACTCCTGTATAAGGTGTGTGTGTGTGTGTGTGTGTGTGTGTGCGAGCGCTTGTCATGTACTCTCACACCTCACTAACACGCTTGACAATTCCTCAGACAGTTGGTAGAAACGACATTCTTCTGCAGGTTTGGATTGGTTCCACTGCAAAGATGGAGGGAGAGAGAGAGAGGGAGGTAGAGAGAGAGAGTAGAGAGGTAGAGAGAGTGTAGAGTGATACTAAATATCCCACAGGGTTGGTGGGAGGGCAGGCGGGCGGGGGGGAGATGAAGCTGAAAGAGAGCGGTAGAGAGAGAGAGAGAGATTGAAGACAGCGCTAACATGTGAGATGGCGTTAATAAGGCCCTATCAGAGCCCAAAGAAGAGACGGTTCTTACTGCAGCACTGACCTGGCACACCTACTCACCTGCCAACACCAGGATCAAGTCGAACACTAATATTTACATCCATCCTTCAGCCAGACTCCTCCGAAACAGAAGGAGGGATGTTTGGAAATGTTACATTCTCAGGTCACCCCCTGCATCATCCAAGATTCGCATATTTAAAAATAACTTTACTGGTTAAGTCCTTGAGTACATCAGCCTTTTAACTGCTTGTAGCTGGCGGCTGGACTGTTTTAGTAAAGCCTGGATCGTGTTACTCAGAAGAGATGGAAGTCTGAAACCAGGGCCGGTATGTTCTAGAAATCAGGTGCATAACAGCTTGGGACCATCGGACACATTAACAAGACTCTAAAACCTACAAACCCCAGACAGATCCGCTCGAAAGTGTGTGCCGTTTATTGTGGTTGAGGTGTGTGTGTGTGTGGTGAGCTGCAGACAGCTCTGCTGCATCTCACCATGCTGATTCCTTGCCAGGGTGAGGGTTGGGGTCAGAGGGAAGGATCATGAAGCTGGATGGAGATGTGCCCATCACTGACCTCCACAACATTCAAATCAAACATCGAAACATTTCAGTTTCATCCCAACAGCGAGGTGACACAATACTGATGACACGTACCACTTAAACTAGACCCCCCCTCCCCCTTCCACACCACCGTCCCCCCCCCCCCCCCCCCCCCATCGGTTAAATGACCAGGTGTACGGTACAATCTGCCTTGGCCCCAACCGGGGCCAGAACCACCGTCTCCCTGCCAACACCCAGAGCCAACGGGATTCCACATCAACCCTGTGATTTACAGAACCCGTCTCCGTGCCAACCAGGCCCTGGCACCAGCAACCAGCACCGCTGCTAGACCCAGCCAAGAGGGCACACTGAAGTGGGCGCCCAGACCGTTAGCAAGCTAATGGGGGTAGGCGTGGGCAGAAGGCGTGGGCAAAAGGCCTGGCATTCGAGAGTGGGGAGGACTGGGGGAAAAGGGGGGGGGCCGGGAGGGCATCTGACCAGACCAGGGGGGGTTTGACATGTTTAGTGTGCAGGTTGTTAAACTCTTCAGGGGTGGGGCCTGTTGGGAGAATGAGGCAGGGTATTCATAGGCTGCCCTCCTGATCTGGCCGTGGTGAGATGCCATCAGCGGGATATCGTGTGTGTGTGTGTGTGTTATTTCAGACGTTATGAGAGACATATAAGGTGTGTACACTGAGACCATATGGATCATATCAGATGTGAGAGAGAGAGAGAGAGAGTTAGAGCCGTTAGTACCTTGCCGTGTTTTTATTTCTAAGTGTTAATGGTTTCCACTCCCAGGGCTGCCCGTGTCCTTCCTTGCAGACGGGGCAGCCAGGGCAGACTGGCCAGACGTGGAGAAACAACCCTGGGTGGGTTAGAGGAACAAACACAGGGAGAACGATACAGAAGGGAAGAGAGGAGAAGAGAGTACAGGAGAGAGGAGCGGAGGAGAGTACAGGAGAGAGGAGGGGAGGAGGGAGGAGAAGAGAGTACAGGAGAGAGGAGGGGAGGAGAGTACAGGAGAGAGGAGGGGAGGAGAGTACAGGAGAGAGGAGGGGAGGAGAGTACAGGAGAGAGGAGGGGAGGAGAGTACAGGAGAGAGGAGGGGAGGAGGGAGGAGAAGAGAGTACAGGAGAGAGGAGGGGAGGAGAGGAGAGTACAGGAGAGAGGAGGGGAGGAGAGTACAGGAGAGAGGAGGGGAGGGGGCGAGGGAGGAGAAGAGAGTACAGGAGGGAGGAGGAGAAGTGAGGAGCATGAGTAGAGCTTAGCTCATGAACTCCACACCTCCACACAGGCATGGTGTGTGAGTGTGTGCCGTGGACTGACGTCCGAGGCAGGGGACCCCAGGAGGGCGTCCAGGCCGCGAGCTAGCAAGACCTTATAAAAGGCGCTCGCTGCTCCTGTTAAAGCCTTTCCCATTCCTCCTTCCATCGCCATGAAGGTGAGGAGACCCAGACAGCTCCATCTGTCTTTGTGATCGATGCAGAGAGGATGACTCCACAGCAGGGGGCAGCTGGGGCGCTCACTTCCACTCATGTACGCTCGCGTTGAATCAAACGCTTTCAGGAGAGGGAGACAGAGAGAGAGGAGAGAGAGAGACAGAGAGACAGAGAGAGAGGAGAGAGACAGAGAGAGAGGAGAGAGACAGAGAGAGAGAGAGAGAGAGAGAGAGAGGAGAGACAGAGAAAGGGATAAGGAGAGACAGAGAGAGGAGAGTGAGAAGGAGAGAAGGAGAGAGAGAGAGGAGAGAGACGGAGAGAGACAGAGAAAAGAGAGAGACGGAGAAAGAGACAGAGAAAGAGAGAGAAGGAGAGAGAGACAGACAGAGAAGGAGAGAGAAAGAGCGCTTGAGCACAGGAGAACAAAGGGATGAGGTCATACTTCATGTTGTGAACTCGTCCCTACAGCCTCTGCTTCGAGGCCTAAATATGGGGAGAGGGATGCCAAGCGAGGCTGACAGCTCTGGCTGACGACCCTGCAGCAACCGGCTGAGGTCAGCAGCGTTGTCGATGACAGCACACAAACATCGCAACATCAAGGGGCCACACAAGCCTGTTTCCAAAAGCCATACAGAACGCCCTCCCCTTCCCTCCCTCCCTCTCCACTGCCCAGAGGACGGTCCTCACATCTGTGCCAGGCGGGACTTAGCCTATGGGATGACATCAGGATGATAGAAGCCGAGAATAAGCAAACATAATCACGACTATCTCCTTCACTCGCACAAACTGTTATGACAGGCAGCTTTAAAGAGTTTATATTAGCCGAGCGTAAACCCGGATGATGTCATATCGTGTGCGCAGTCACCACTTTACACACTCAAGTCACCACTTTACACACTCAGCCACCTCACATTCATTTCATCCACTACGTGGGCCGACTCCCAATAACCACCTCTCCTCTTTTCTCTCTGTTTCCCCCTCCTGTCCCGTTCATCTCGTCCTCTCTAGGTGGGTCTACCCAGATGCCATCCTGTAGCAGCGACCCCCCACCTGGCTGTCCAGACCAGGGGAGGACCGTGGGGTGAGGAGGCACCCCCAGGTCCCCACCCCCCAGGGCCCCACCCCCCAGGGCCCCACCCCCCCGCAACGACGCCAGTGGGTGGAGCGGGAGGGAAAGGCCGAGAGCTGTCCAGCGACGACCTCCTGTTCCTCCTCAGCATCCTGGAGGGAGAGCTTCAGGTGAGACGGTCCAACCACACACAGCATGCTCATGTTCTTAGGTCAAACCGTGGCTCGGAGGTCACTTCCTGCGTGGCTCGGAGGTCACTTCCTTCGTGGCTCTGAGGTCACTTCCTGCGTGGCTCGGAGGTCACTTCCTGCGTGGCTAGGAGGTCACTTCCTGCGTGGCTCTCCAGCCCATGGGAAAGCCAACGACTTCTCGGAAGGTTCGCAAGATGAAACCAACCGCACACCAGCACCAGCCCAGAAGCAGGGTTACATAGCCGGGGAGGGGTCAAGGGTCAGGGGTCAAGGGTCAGGGTTGAGGTGTTTTTACATCCCTCCAGTCAGGATCCCATCACCACAGGGATCTCGGGAATGACATATCTTAACTTGACCACCCACAGTCGTCCACATGCTCCAGTCAAGAAGAGTTAAAAGAGTAAGGCTTGTCACGTAGAAGAGTACTGTGGATGACTATATAGGCTACACATGCAGACAAAGAGACATTGAATCAGACTCACCAACAGTGGAGCCCAATATGTTGATGACTAAATCCCTCACGCACGCACACACACACACACACACAGCAGCTGGGTATGGAAAATGTGCCAAGATGTTTTCCATCTGCAAGAAGCTTCACTTCCCCCTCTTGTCCTGACTCTCCATCACATGTCCTCCCTTCCGCTGTTCCATCTCTGCCCTCTCCACTCATCCCTCCAGGCCAGAGATGAGGCCATCACGCTCCTGAAAGCAGAGAAGATGGAGCCGGCTTCCCTGGAGGCCCACTATGGCTTTGCCACCCCAGACGAGGCTCTCCGCGCCCTGCAGAGAGACTCACTCCGGCTCCAGGCTTGTGAGGCCCTGCAGGCCCAACGACAGGACGTCTATGAGAAACCCATGGCAGAGGTAAACCCCACACCACCGACAAGAACACACTAAGCCCTAGAGCAGCCTATGGCATCAACTAAACCATTGTGGTAAAGAACGAGAAGACAACCTCCGGCACTCTGAACCCACCGATCTCCATCCCTCTTCCCCCTCTTCCCCCTCCTCCTTCCCCCAAGTTGGAGCGGCTAGCGGGGGCTCACAGGAGGGCGTCCAGGCGCATGCTCCAGCAGCTGCTGGAGGTGGAGAGCTCCCACGGTGGCGCCCTCTGCAGGCTGGAGGAGCAGGAGAGGGAGCACAGGGCCTTCATCCAGAGGAGCGACGACCTCACCAGCCTG
>NC_090051.1:20829375-20849375 GCF_038355195.1 Osmerus mordax | reverse complement strand
ATGTTGGAATAATATTAATATGATTATAATATTCTCAAGCCTAATTAAAACAGGAAATCTGGGATTGGTAAAAAAAAATACTTGCTAAGAGTACATTTATTTTGAATAAATATTCACTTAACAACTTCTTATTACAGTTTTGAGGGATTGGATCATTGTGTGAGCAGGATGCGCCATGACTAACAAAGCAAGAAAGAAAAAAAGCTATTTCGTTACTGTAGTAGCAAAACTCTATTCTCCCAAAATGTGTACAAATATGCATATTTATAAACGATGAAAAACGGCT
Source organism: Osmerus mordax (assembly GCF_038355195.1). NCBI lineage: Eukaryota > Metazoa > Chordata > Actinopteri > Osmeriformes > Osmeridae > Osmerus > Osmerus mordax. The sequence continues at coordinate 20,849,089 of NC_090051.1, read as the reverse complement.
ACATTACATTGCATATTATTTCAGGAAAGCTCTCCAATATGGTCCCAGAGAGTTGAGCCACTTATCATAGTTATACCAAGGACCTTAATCAACTTCTTAGCCAGTAACGGAAGACCATACCCTAATATCACTGCACTGTAAGGCAAGCCTACATGCTCTAATGAGGGGTTGTAGCAGAGGTGGTTTGCATCTGTCCTCTTGTTATGAGGTTGGCTCTCAAACCACTTAGATGTCGTCTCGGGCTAGCGGTAGACAAATTGGTTGATCTAGTCATGCACTACGGCTTCATCTTGGCTGGGTGTTAATTACCGCATGTGCTTAATGTTATCCAAGCCAGTGTTTAAACGCCTGAGGAAGGAAGGGGGTTCCTGCCAGTGGTGGCTGACACAGATGGGGAGGGGGGGGTCTAGGGGGTTTGGAGAACATGGGTACCAGCGGATTCCTGTCTGGGCACCATCTGGTATGCCATTCATAACATGCTCACACACGGAAAAATAATTCATCCGATTGATCTGAAATGTTAGTAGTTAGAAATGAGACCCTACTTTCTTCTCCCCCTGCCCAGACTGAAGAAGCTGCTGGCCCAGGAGAAGGCCTACCGAGACAGGAGGGAGGACGAGAACCAGCAGGAGCTCTCAGCCCTGCAGGAAGAGCTCGTCAAACTCAAGGCCTTCGCACTCCTGGTCGTTGACGAGCAACAGCTTCTGACCAATCAGCTGACAGATCAGAGCCAACACGTCCAACAGTTGACCGGCATCACTGACCACGCCCAACGGGAGCTCGACTCCGCCCACTCCAGAGCGAGAGAGGAAGAGCTTAAAGCACAACATCTGGAGGCGGAGCTAAACGACTTACGCCGGAACCAGGAAGCCATGACCGCCAAACTGGCCAACGAGGATGCCCAGAATCAGCAGCTTCGCCAGCGATTGGCCATGCTCGGCCGGCAGGTAGACGAGCTGGAGAGGACGAGGGGCGACCTCCGGAGGGCGGAGGAGGAACTGCGGGAGCTGAGAGACAGGGTGGCCGGCGGAAGGGGGGAAGATGGGGGAGAGACGGCCTCCCCTGTCCTCCTCTCTGAGGTGGAGCAGCTGAGGAGGAGGGTGGTGGAGATGGAGGGGAAGGACGGAGACGGGGTCCGTCTGGTGGACCAGTGTGGAGACCTCGACCGCAGGCTGGGCCACGCCTCCATCCAGGGCCGGAGCCTGAAAGCAGAGGTGGAGAAGCTGAACGGGCGGATCAGCGAGCTGGACAGGCTGGAGGAGGCCCTGGGGAGAAGCAGGCAAGAGGGCAGCTCTCTTAGGAGCAGCCTGGAGAAGGAGAAGGCTGCCACCAAGCAGCTGTCCGGGGAGCTGGAGGTTCTGCGAATCAGGGTCCGGGAGCTGGAGGCCATCGAGGGTCCGCTGGAGAGGTCAGAAGGGAGGCTGAGACAGGACCTGACCAAGCTTCGCACCCTGACCATGGTCCTGGTGGAGGACAGGAAGGCCATGGCAGAGAGACTCCAACAGGCAGAACACAAACTACAGCAGGGGAAAGAGGGGAGGTCACAGGAAGGGCACAACAAGGTGTCCCCGGCCGACGAGAAGCTCGTCGAGGAGAGGGGGAAAGCGCTGAAGTCCAGAGCCGAGATGGAGGAGAGATACCGAAGCGTGGAGAGAGAGAGGGACGAGCTGGGATCCAGGCTGAGGACAGAGGAAGAGAGGAGCAGAGATCTCCAGAGCAAGGCCAACTCCATGAGGAGGAGGATCGAGGCCCTCGAGAGGAGAGATGGAGGGAAAGAGAGACGCGAGGGGAAAGACGACGAAACGAACGACGAACGGAAGCATGAGGATGACGACAACAAGGTGCTGGAGCTAAGCCAAGAGGTGGAGAGGCTGAGAAGGAGGCTGACGCAGAAGGAGGTGGTGGAGGAGGAGTTGATGAAGGCGGAGGAGGAGTACGAGTCCCTGGAGAGGAGGTGCAACGAGGAGCAGGAGAGGAGCCGGGCTCTGAGGGAGAAGCTGGAGGAGGCCAGGACGGAGGTGTCCAGGTACCGGCTGGCCGAGAAGGGGAAGGAGGAGCCCAACCAGGAGCACCTCCTCCTCATACGGCTCCAGGAGGAGCAGGTCAAATCCAGGCTCCTCTCCAGGGAGGTGGAGACTCTCAGGGAGAAGGTCCAGCGACTGATGGGGACGGAGGAGTCCATCGGTCAGGTCCAGATGGACCATGCCACCCTGCAGAGGAGGCTGGCCCAGCAGGAGGTCCGGAACAGGGAGCTGGCCAGGGAGATGGAGGGTCTGACCCAGGAACTGGAGCGCTACCGGCACTTCAGCAAAAGCCTCCGACCCGGCATGAACGGACGCCGCTTCGCAGACCTTCACCAGTCCACCAAGGAGGTTCAGACCGAGCCTGAGAAGCCTAATCACCTCCCCCCTGACTACCAGAGCCTGGCTCCAACGGTGCTCAACGGAAAACTACTAGGAGATGATGGGAAGGACCTCAATCACAATGAGAAGCAGGTGGTGAAGAAGAACTCGTCTCCTCTTGCCAACCTCAACATGCAGAACAACAATCTAAGACGGAGTAGTATTCCGTTAGCCAACAGGAAGGTATCTCCCCAGGGTAACAGTGAGGTGTTGAACAGCAACCTGGTCAAGAAAGGAGACTTGGTGGTCACACACAACCCGGGTCAGCCTCTACATATCAAGGTAACCCCAGACCACAGCCTCAACACGGCTACTCTGGAAATCAGTAGTCCTACGGCAGACAACACCACATCCTACACCAGCACCGCCCTCATCCCCACCACTGGAGCCCCTCCCAAACAGAGGATCACCATCATCCAGAACTCATCCATGTCACCCCCCAAGGTGGTACCCTGCAGCCCCTCTGCACCAGATGAGGTGAGCAGCCCGTCCAGAGCCTTCTCTCCCCCGCTCACTCTCACGTCCCTCTCTAGAGTCGCCACCCCAAACTCACTGAGGTCCCACACGCCTGACCCCTCCGTTTCTCCGGTCCAAATCCTAACAGTCTGCACCGGGTCATCAGACCCCACCGAGGTCGTAGGTCAAGCCATGTTCCGGGTCACGCCAGAGAGGCAACCAAACGGGTGGCACCTCCAGAAATCCACCAGCGCCGGGCCCAGCGTCATCACCACTGACGACAACAAGATCCACATCCATCTGGGAAGCCCCTACATCCAGGCTCTGAATGGTATCGCCCATGTAGCCACGCAGCCGGGCAGGCAGTACCATTCGCCTGGACAGGAGCCAGGGGGGGCAAGGACTCAGGTGCTTCCTAATGGTTGCCACGTGAAAAGCAGCGGCAAAATCACCAGTAGCATCACCATAACCCCTGCTACCTCCCCGGCCTCACACCCCTCTCACATAACAGTAAGTGGCCTTTATGAGTAAAACCCCACAGAGACCCAGCTCCATCAGCCCCCTGTCATCCACCCCCATCCCTCCTGCCCCCCTCCCAACCCTGACCTCCATCCCATCCATCACAACCCACCTCAAACTGAGTTCCTACTGAAACAGCTGTACCCAGTCTGGACCTCCTCAGAACCTGATATATTCTGAATGAACACATCAATAGTGGACCACACACCTACTTACTTGACTGCTTATCACCGGCTTGCGTTGTGTATAGTTAGGCTAACTCTCACTGACACTTGTTGCAGAGTGACCCAATCAAGCCATAGTGGATCTGACAAGCATTACACAACTGACAATATGTGCACATCTTTGATCTTTGTTTTGAAAGACTATTAAACGTTTCAGCTTCCTTGTTTCATGATATATTTTAATATTACTTGTCTTACTCAATACTCACAACCAGCTCTGTGTTTTGCTTAACTGCATCAAGTACCACATCTTTTGTGATCAATCATAAGCCTAACACTTATCTTAGTATATTAATGGATGACTTCATGGTACACTGTCACGAAAAAGAGAATGTCACTTCTCTCTTCACTGCACTGCAAAGAACGGTTGGAAAACTGTCAATTTCTACACAACCCTGACCATTTTCTAGTCTCGATGAGACCTTAGCAGAGGGTTTTACTGTGAGCAGGAGACACAGAGAGAGGATTAATGGTTGTTCAGAAAGAGCAGCAGTAAATTCCAACATATGCTAGCTTGGCTCAGTTAGATTCATAGGCTGATGTCACCACTCATCTATCTCAACCGCACCAAGAACCCCCAGTTACCAATAGTAACTGTGTGTGCATGTGTGTAGTGTGCATGTGCGAGATGGGTGCTTGAGTGTGTGTGTGCAGTTTTTTAAAGTCTTATCCAATGACACGCTGGAAAACCTCAAGTCAGATCAAAAGCACCATGCAGGGGACTGGCAGGCCAGCAGCATTATAGGAGGCCAGAGTGAGTACTTAACCCCCCTTTGAAGGGTCCATTTGCAGAAACCGTACGCAACGTTGCACTAAACGCCACGCAAGATGCAAGCTTGCTTTCTGATTTGAGAATCAGCCACACAACAATACTATCCTACCACATCTGCTGAGGATGGTCTTGGAAAATATGAAAACATGTGCGCACACACACACACAATACCACCACCTCGCATTGATCAAATCAGACTCTAATGAAGTTGTACGTTGCCACTAGGCAGATTCACAGAATTAAGTCAGTTTAATGCTGAGAGGTAGGATACAGTGGTTGTCTAATCTTGATGACAAGTGAAGAGTCCAGCCTACTGGGTACAGTTTAACAATGTCCCAGAGAAAAGGCAAGCTAATAGGGACCCGTTTAACAATATCCCAGAGAAAAGCAGGGTTTGATAGGGTCACAGAAAGAGGCCAGCCAGTAGGGAGCTGTTTAACAATGTACCCGAGGGAGAAACCAGCCTATAGCAAGCAGTTTAACAGTGTCCCAGAGAGAAACCAGCCTATAGGAAGCAGTTTAACAGTGTCCCAAAGGAGAGAGTCAGGCTGGCCGTGACCCAGCAAGTCGACCAACGATGACAAATGGAGCAATTTCCGCTGTGACATCAGCGGCTGGCGTGAGGGCCGGCATTTGACAACAGTTTGGACTGATTACTGCCTGCGTGACTGAGGCCTCTTGGGAATATGCACAAGAGTGTGACTTTGGAAAAAGCATATGACCACAAAACACATTATTTAAGACACAGACTCTCGCTCGCTCTCTCTCTCGCTCTCTCTCTCGCTCTCTCTCTCGCTCTCTCTCTCGCTCGCTCTCTCTCTCTCTCGCTCTCTCTCTCTCTCGCTCTCTCTCTCGCACTCTCTCTCGCTCTCTCTCTCGCTCTCTCTCTCTACCACCCATTGCCTCTCTTCCGAATAGTGCCAACCAAGTTCAACACAGAAATTCAACTTTTCTTCCCATACCGCAAAAAAACTCACAGGTTTTTTTCCCCCCCACTTGCGTCATGAGGCCCTCTGGCCCTTCTCTCGACAATATACATTCACTCACTCTTTCCCTTTTAATCTCCCACTGAGTGAGGATGGAGGTGGAGGGGTGGAGGGGATGGAGGTGGAGGGGATGGATGTAGGTGGGGGGGAGGAGGTGGAGGGATGGAGGTGGAGGGGATGGATGGAGGTGGGGGGGAGGAGATGGAGGTGGAGGGGATGGATGTAGGTGGGGGGAGGAGGTGGAGGGATTGGAGGTGGAGGGGATGGAGGTGGAGGGATGGAGGTGTAGGGGATGGAGGTGGAGGGGATGGAGGTGGAGGGAGGGAGGTGGAGGGGATGGAGGTGGAGGGAGGTGGAGGGATGGAGGTAGAGGGGATGGAGGTGGGAGGATGGAGAAGGGATGCATGTTCTAAGCGGTGACTGATGGACACACACACCACAAACATGAGGTGTATGCACAGTCCTCCTCCTGCAGGTCCACAACGGTTCAGGAGAGGATCCATCCTCTCCCCGTCCAATCAGTGTGAGACTGACACCCCATCTTTACAATATGCCTGTTCATGACAATATAGTGGATAGACTATCCCTATATCATTTGAATACTCTCTGAATGATAATTTCTCTATTAACTGTCCCTAACTGAGACACGTTTCTGTGTTATCCAATCAGATTCCTCGGGAAGCATTCCGGAAGGTCGGCCCCACCCAGATTCCCAAACCCAAACGCTACGGAGCGCTCAAAGGGACAAACGGAGCATGCAACACGGTACCAAGTCAAGGAAAGTTAGCCACCAACCTTCACACTGGTAAACATGCTGGTCTGAGAGTGCGCAACAGGACTAACGTTACAACAACTACATGTTGAACTCATCCCCATCTGAGAGCAGAAACTTTTTTAAAGATTTAGGCTAAATAGTTATCCTAAAGGCTATGGTATAGTTCACAGCATGCCTTAACATCTCTGGCTCAACACAGGCTTATGACTTGTCAGGTGATGAAGTGAAGCCGTCTCTGTAATAAATGTGTAAGCTGAATAAAGATGTGGATCTTTAGTAAAGTATAGTGTCATCACTGTTTCTTTGGTCGGCTTGTTATCTTATCTACAGGCAAGCTTGGAAAAAGTGATGTGATTCACCGTAGTTGCGGTCCCACTAACTAAAACAACTGACCACGGTGACCAAAAGGGGCAGCACTGACCTCTACTGGTAGATTTGATTACCTACAACATAAACATGGATCCTTCGGTCGTTAAAACATATCTACCAAAGGAGCAGAACATTACTTAGTAAATACACTATTTCTTTACATGTCAGTGTGTAAGGATATATGAGGGAATAAATCCTCCTTGAAAGAGACTGAAGAATACATCTGATTCGAAGTCCCATAACTCTATTCGGCATTACGCAGCGGATACGGAGACACACGTGTGTTTCTGTCGATGAACTGGGATTGCCAGTATGGACGGACTCCAGTGCATAAACTATTTACAACAAGTTTATATGTGGGCCATAATATAATGTTTGTGTTAGCTCAAGGAAATAAAGCATAAAATGAACGGAAACAACGTTACTTACATGCATGTAGCTGACTTAGCTTGCTAGCTAACTTGTCAACATGCTAGCATGTGTAGTAAAAGTGGTCGGGACAGCTACGAATAAACAAGGATACAAGCCATAACAGACACGGCACGTTTGAAAAGTACGTCGCTATTAGAAAATTGGGTTGCCTTACCTAAATTGCCCCCTTTCTCCCACCACTCTTCGCCCAAATCGTCTCCCATCTTCAGACTCGCTGATCCAAAAGTACCGCTGTCTCCTGAGGGGTGTGTTCACAACAGCAATTGTGCAACAGAAACATAAACGGTTAAAAACGCAACTTTTCACAACAGCAGCACATGACGTTTAAGAATGTAATCTGTTTAATAAAGCATCCATACAAATGCAATTATTCATCTTTGGACGTCAATTGCTCTAAAATATCAGTCAGATCTTAAAATTGTGAATTGTAAATGTAGGCTACTCATTAAACTCGGTCAGACTGGTTCCATAGAGGCGCCTATGTAAAGCAAACTTTAAAAAGTGTTTTTGACGGTCTCTTTAACGCTTTTGTATTAGCTATACGAGTAGACATAACAGCAACTGTCTCGCTGCATGTATCACACGCTGACCTTTAATTAGGCCTCATATAGAAACAGGCTTTCATAATAAACCTCACTTTTTGACCTTTTTAAGAAATGACAGATGCAATTACACCAGAGTGCAATACTTACACTAGTCATCATAGTCGTCGTCTGGGGTATAATGTTTCCTCGGGGCTGGAATACCACCGGCATAGTTCCCCAGAGTCATTGTGTTGGGTTTACATTTCAGAGCCCTCGCTGTCATTATCACAGGCCAAAGCTCTCTCATTAGTTTAGCACACAGAGAAAAAAGGGAAGAAAAAAGAAAAGGAGGAAGAGTAGGACGTGATTGGAATTCTCCCCTCTTTTCTGCAGCTGTGGAGGAGAGGATGGAGGGAGGACGTGATTGGAGGAGAAGAGGGAGGGTGAGAGGGAGGAACAGGTCTCCTGGGAGTAATTGCATGCTTTTTTGTTTCTGTCGGAATAACACATTTCTGGCTCATGGAAGCATGTGAGACATTTGATTAAAGCTTTGCCACCAAGCGCGAGAGCCGGCTGATTACTTAGGAAATTATACAGGGTCACAACGCTTCTGCTGTTTCCTTCCCAGAGGAGAAAATAAAGTAACAAAGCAAGAGGGATAGAGAATAAGAAATAGGATAAAGTGAACACATTGAGCAAAGTGCGGCCAAAATTTGACTGGAACAATGGTCTCTAAATGGCATTCTCACGTATAATTTAACGTCCTCCGCTGGAAGAAACAAACGCCCCCATATCCCCCGTCTCTTGGCTGATATTTGACTGCATTCTGGCGAGGAACAAAACACTCCGAACCTGCTATATCTCCTGTGTAGGCCTGAACAAAACGTCGCTCTGCCTCTGCTCTGCCAGCATCAGAAGATGGTCGTCGACTTCATTCACATTGTCTTGTTTCTTGCACCAACCATGCCACATTGTTACACCTAAGTTAAAACGGGGGTTTTATGGTGGATTTTGGACAAAGAACACTTGCGAGACAAACAAAAGGGACACAGCCTAATGACGAGGAAGAGAGGTGAGGGAGGAGAGAGCGCGCTCATTAAGGAAGCGAATGGAGAAAAAAAGGGGTTTAAAGTTAGAACTGTGTGAAAAGGTGAGATCGACGCACAAGAGACGTGACGTGTAAGAGGGGTAAGAAAGACGAAGAGGACCCGTGGCTGAGCGACAGCGGGTAGATGTCGGCTGCTCGGGCAGCTGTCCCCGGGCGCCGTGATTGCACACGCTGGAGCGTCAGTGTGCTAATGTGTTGATTTTGTTAGAAGCAGCTGTTCTTAGGCCCACTCTCTTTTTAATGATCACAAGGAGACAGGTTATTTTGGGATCCAGTCCTCTCTTATACAAGGCGTTTTTTGGGTGGAAGACAGAGAGAGTGGAAAAGGGAGGGAGAGAGAGAATGTGGGAGAGAAAGAAAAGTAGAGGAAGAGACTAATTATGGCTTTGAAACCGTTCAGTGCTAATTACTACGCACCCTCAAAGGTATCCCCCACCTTCAATGTTCCTCTCTCTCGCTCTCTCTCTCTCTCTCTCTCTCTCTCTTCCTTTCATTGTCTAAGTGTTTTTCTTTGTTTTTTATTCCTGTCTTTCCTTCTTTCGTTCCCAGTTTATACTTGGGTGCATCCTCTCTCTCTCTCTCTCTCTCTCTCTCTCTCTCTCTCTCTCTCTCTCTCTCTCTCTCTCTCTCTCTCTCTCTCTCTCTCTCTCTCTCTCTCTCTCTCTCTCTCTCTCTCTCCTCTCTCTCACCATTCAGGATATGTACCATTCTCTCCTTACCCTTGCATCCTCTCCTTCAGAGAAGCATATCCGACGAGGAGAAAGACACAGGTGCATGTAAATGGAGAACTGAAGAGCGAATCACTGTAACCTTTGGTTACTTTCACCTGGGCCACAACGAGTGAAAGGTACCAAGCAGGGAACCCAACTGAGTCATGAACAACTGTCGCATAGCTGAACTGAGGTGTGTGTGTGTCGAGGGGGTCAACATGCCCAGCCTGTGATTGGACAGCTGCATTGTGGGGTGGGGAGGAGAATAAGAAATAAACAGGAAGTGACCTTGAGCTATCTTAAAAACTTTGCCTCCGAACAACTTTCTACGTCTCGGAAATTACGTGTGTATTCATGAGCATCTGGGTGGTTGTGACCCTTTGCTGAGGCCTGCTGCATTCTAAACACTTGGCAGCGCGCTTCGTTTACTGCTTCTGTTGCTGCTGCCTTTTGTGTTTATCACTCGTTTGGCAAAGAGGTTTCAGTGCGTCCTTAACATGGAGCTATTGATCTGTGTGTGTGTGTGTGTGTGTGAGTGTGCGTCGGTGAGTGCACACACACAGGTGTGGATATTTTTCAGCTAGAATTTTAATGTTCGAATTTGATTTTATTCTTTTTTTTTGCCTCAAATTTTATCGCCTCAAATGTTATCCTTGGTATCATGGATGTTTGCCTAGATTTTTTTGGGGTAGATTTTTTTCGAATTTGAGCAACCTGAATTTCTTTTTTGCATTTTCTTTTTAAATGAATTCATATTTAGGGTTAGGTCTGTTTTCAGGACAGCTGATTTTGTGGTTCAGAAGGCTGTTGTTTTCGACCTGTCTGAGTAACCTAGCCTACCAGGCATGAAAGGCATTAAAAGCACATGCCTCAACTCCAGAATGTGTTCACACGTTATAGTGTTTAAAAACGCAAAAACCTGTATTTGCGTGTGATGCTGTTGATGTTCATGTTGAACAGATGAGAGTGCCAGCAAAGTAACAGGGACATTTTGCCCTCCTCCCTAATTAGACCAGGCAGTGACAGTGTTGAACATCGTTACACGAAGAAGTGACACCTGAAAAAGGCCATAGGGCCTTCAACCCTGCTGAAGGTGAGTGACAGGGACATTGCCGTGGCAACACTGGACACCTGCACTGGGTAGAGGCTTGGGGGGGGGGGGGGGGGGGGAAGCAGGGTGAGAGGTGACTGATGGGTGAAATTCCTGTCAGGTGACATCTTGTGGACCAGGTGGCGTCAGGTGACTTTCTGGCAAACAAAACGCTGACTGTATATGTGTGTGTTTGAAGGAGATTGTTTCTGAGTGTGTGTGTGTGTGTGTGTGTGTTAAAGGTTTGCTAAGTGTGTGTGAGAAGTGAAGGTTGTATACATGCACATGTTTATTCACAATCTTTAAAACCAGCTTGGTTTTAACAAAACATTTCAGAAACCAAAAGTTGCCATAAAACAATATAATTGTCCTGATTATATTCTGTATTTCTACCTGTATGGTGTTTCACACTTTGGTGCTGAGGCTAGGTAACGTTGCTCTTACCTTGGTAACAGTTCTTCATGCCTGATTCTGAGGCTGGGTAACGTTGCTCTTACCTTGGTAACAGTTCTTCATGCCTGATTCTGAGGCTGGGTAACGTTGCTCTTACCTTGGTAAAAGTTCTTCATGCCTGATTCTGAGGCTGGGTAACGGAAGCCCATTTGAAATTGCATTCTTTTTCCCTGGAGATAGTCCAATAAGATCCTGACTGACACATGCAAATGAGGTCTCTGATACCACATGCACACTCCCCCCACACACACGCAACCACACAAACACACACTACCCCCCCCCCCCCACACACACACACTACCCCCCCCCCCCCACACACACACACACACACTACCCCCCACACACTGACACCCCCATAGCCCACCCCCAGTGCACAAGCAGGACATATGAACAACTTCATAATCTTCTTTATTAATCAGCTTTTCCGGAGGAATCCATCAAATATCATTGGGCAAACAATCCACTTTTTGTCGTTGCTGGGGGATATTTGGATTTGCAGCGTGAGTGTTTGCTTGGAAGAGCTCAATAAAGCCCAGAGTTAATTGTGTTATTATTTAAAGTTTCATTCCCTCTTTCTTATTTTCAGTTTCTCTTTCTCTCTCAGAGCTCTTGGAATTGTGGTCTAACCCACTCTCTGAGGGAGAGCTACTAAACTTCTGAATGGACCACAGGTTTACTGTGCCTGACAGTACTGCCGACAGTACAAACAAAATCAATCAATGCATATTTCAATTCCATTCAATTCAAAAGACCTGTATTGATCCCCATGGAGCTATTCCATTTGTATAGAAAAGGCAAGCACACATACACACACATACTGTACACACACACACGCGCACACACACACTCACCACCGAGCACTTCCAGAGATAGCTACTCCTTCCTTGACAGAACAACAGAAATATCACCCTGGTTATTTGATGCACCGACCAGGCCAAACACAATTGCCTGTGTAACCTCATTGCCCAGCTATCAATCAAGACCCTCACTACAGAAACCCAATGGGAATATTGAGTAAAACCAAGGCCGAGGAACGAGAGCTCAGGCCGCGTGTATCGACCCCATCAGGCACACATCTCCTACATGTCCAGTCTTCCCCTCCACACAGAACAACAAACACGTCCTATCCAGTTCAGACCGGATCAGTGACACCTTCCTTCACGGGACAGACGGAGGGAAGAAATGTTGTCATGAGCAACAAAACATGAGGAGCGGAGAGACGCCCACCCAGAGCATGCTGGAAACACACACACAGCACACACACACATACAGCACACACACACATACACACAGAGAGACGCACACCCAGAGCATGCTGCAAACAAACACACAGCACACACACACATACACCACACATACACACAGAGAGACACACACCCAGAGCATGCTGCAAACACACACACACACACACACAGCACACAGAGAGACACACACCCAGACAGAAGCATAAACACACTTTATTAAAACAATCACTCACTGTGGATGGAACAGGAGCATCATCATGTGGGACAGATTAGGTCAGGGTGGAGGGATGAGTTAGAGGGGGGGACGAAGGAAAAGAGAGAAGAGGAGGAATAGAGGGAAGAAAAAGGGGGATGGAGAGAAAGGGGGATGGAGAGGAGCAGAGAGAAGAGATGCACATCGAGAGAAAGGAGAATATAGAAGGTGGGAGATTTGAGGAGGGGAGAAAGGAAAGGGAAGGAGAGAGGAGATGTAATAGAGGAGGGTAGGGAGGGAAGGAAGGAAGGAAGGAGAGAAGGAATGTAATAGAGTAAGGGAGTAAGGGAAGGAGAGAGGAGGAGAGTAAGGGAGTAAGGGAAGGAGAGAGGAGGAGAGTAAGGGAGTAAGGGAAGGAGAGAGGAGGAGAGGAAGGGAGTAAGGGAAGGAGAGAGGAGTAGAGGAAGGGAAGAAGGGAAGGAGAGAGGAGAAGAGGAAGGAAAGAAAGTAAGGAGAGAGGAGGGGAGGAAGGGAAGAAGGGATGTACTGGAGGGGAGGAGAGTCACCAGGTCTATGAGAGATGATTAGGGGGGTCAAGACATCCCTGAGGTCATGATTAAACAAAGACGGTGAAGATCCTGGCTGAACACGGAACACTGGGCCACAGAGTGGATATCAAAGAGATTAGTTTCATGGTGTCAGCAGCACGCAGACACACGCAATCAAACACTCTCACACTTATCTAAACATCCACACCCAAGTACAAATGCTTATTCCATGTATGTGGCAGAGAGAGAGAGAGAGCGATCTCTCTCTCTCTCTGCCACATACACACATACTCATGCAGCACACACACACACCAGACACACACACGTACACACACACGTACACACACACGTACACACACACGTACACACACACACTCAGGCTCATCTGTCTGAGGAAGGCTTCCTGGTCAGAGGTGGAAGGGTGCACAGATTTAGCAGCAGGAGGGATCTGCACACTGCTAATTAGGATCTCATCTTTAGAGAAGCTATTAGCCCCTCACTCCCACCGCTGGGTCTGCTCACGTGTGTGTGAGTGAGTGTGTGTGTGTGTGTGTCAGAGTGTGTGTATGCAAGCATGTGCGTGAGTGAGGCTGCGTGTGTGTGCGTGTTAGTGAGTGAGCATGCGTGTGGGTGAATGTGTGAGTGAATGTGTGAGTGAGTGAGTGAGTGTGTGTGTGTGTGTGATAGCATCTCCTCTGCCCTCCTCTGGTCTGTCTTCATGCCCTCATATCAAAGGGAACACGCTGCCCAGGCTCTCCTGCTGGAGGGAGAACAGAAGAGGGGAATGAAGAGAGGGGGAGAGGGAAGGACAGAGACGATAAGGAGGAAGGGCCAATCAAGAGACAGAAAGAGAACAAGCAGGAGAGAGGGAGAGGGAGAAGAGAGAGAGAGAGAGAGAGAGAGAGAGAGGGAAAGAGGGAGAGAGAACACCACCCATTTTGGTTCTAGCTCTCCCAGCTGTAGTCCTCCATGTTGTAAAACTCAGCTGAATGTTATCTCCCCTCCTGCCTGAGACTGTGGTTGTATTCTAAATGCCTGCCTACCTTCTGGAGATAGGCATCACATTCACCACACCGTCCAAGCCCATGCAAAACTGCACAGCCAGGAAAACGTTCCACAGACTGCGGTGCTTCCAGGAGTCCTGTTTTACGGCCACGAAGATAAGCAGCATTTAAGACGTGTTATATAGCACTTCTGTCTCCAGGGAGGTAAATACAGGCTGCAGTCACAACAACAACATCATCATCGATGCTGGAGGACTTTACACACACACACACACTCACACACACACACACACACACGCATACACACACACACACACACACACTCACACGCATACACACGCATACACACACACACACACGCATACACACACGCATACACACACACACATACACACACTCACACGCATACACACACACGCACACACACGCATACACACACACACACATACACACGCATACACACACACACACGCATACACACACACACATACACACACATTTGCACACACATAATCCTCCTCAGGCACAGGTCCATGTATACACAAACCCACGGTCTACAGAGAAGCACACACACACACACACCCTTGTAATGTGCTGTCTGCAGCAGGAGAGCAGGAGAAACATGGGCTGGTCTCTTACCAAGACCCACGGAGAGAGGCGCATGGAAACATGTTGATCCTCACCACCTTGTTCTGAGAAAAACATGTTTTTAGTTTGTTCCCATTAAAATGCACGCTCAGATCGTTATCTGTGTCAGGGAGCCACGCTTCCGTGTTTGATTTGAGAGATCTATCAATTCTTTCGAGATGAGTGACGACACGAGCCCGGAGGCACGGAAGAAGAGACAGCAAAGAAGAATGAAGAGCAAAGGGTGATGCAGAAGAGGGTGAAACATTGTATTTCGTATTCGAGGAAGACAAGATTCTTGCTTCTTCCGATTCTAAATCTACAAGTCGCCTGTACGCCAGTAGATGGTGCTAACCTCCTCTCTATGTGTGTGACACCAGTGTGCGTATGTGTGTACTGTATACATGCTCTTTTATATACTGTATGTGTGTATTTGACCGAGCATATTTATCTGAGGGTTTGTGTGTGTGTGCTTGTGTGTGAGAGAGAGTTCCTGCTCTGTGTGTGGGTGTGCTTGAGTTTTCCTCTTTGAGATGTTGAGTGGTCTTTGAGGTAAAAGGAGAATGAAGTTCTGCTTTCAGAGATAAGGCCCTCTGACGCAGCTCATCCTAGGGACCCTGCTCTCAGAGATAGGGCCCTCTGATGCAGCTCATCCTAGGGACCCTGCTCTCAGAGATAGGGCCCTCTGACGCAGCTCATCCTAGGGACCCTGCTCTCAGAGATAGGGCCCTCTGACGCAGCTCATCCTAGGGACCCTGCTCTCAGAGATAGGGCCCTCTGACGCAGCTCATCCTAGGGACCCTGCTCTCAGAGATAGGGCCCTCTGACGCAGCTCATCCTAGGGACCCTGCTCTCAGAGATAGGGCCCTCTGATGCAGCTCATCCTAGGGCCCCTTGTGGTGAATTGGCTCTTGAATGGAGGTTGTGGGACTAAGAGGGGCGGCCTGTTTTGCTCCACTGGGCAGGAGGGGTCGGTGTATTGTTCAAATCTCGCTCTCTCCCTTTGCCCCTTAGTCTGTCTACTTAGTCATTCTTCTAACATATTTACCTTTCAAGAATCCTAGCCTTGCTCCACATCCCTTCCTCTCTAGCTGCAGCTCTCTCTCTGTCTCAATCTTTCTCTCTTTAACCTTCTTTCTCTGTCTCTCTGTCTCTCTGTCTCTCTCTGTCTCTCTCTCTGTCTCTCTCTCTGTCTACCCCTCTGGCCCAGTATAGCATATGCGGCCCTGTTTATGTCCCATATGCCCTGCCTTCAAGTCTGGCCCCCAACCCTTCAGCCATCTCTTATTCAGCAGTGCCATGAATTAACCATTGCATATTTTCCATTAACCCCAACCAACCCAGTCACTTCAGCCCTGACCCGCTTCTTGAGGATGGTAAAGACAAGTTCTTAACCGAGGTGAGGGAGGTGCCACTGCATGTCAACAGAAACACACTGAGAACCCAAAAGTTGTTATTGACACTGTTTCCTTCCCACTTTAATTGCAAATTCGGTGGTGCTTCTTTTTCTATTATTCACGTTCCAGTTCTCCTCTCCTCCTCTCCTCCTCTCCCTCCCCTCCCCTCGCCTCCCCTCCCTCGTCCCCTTCCTTGCTCTCCGAGAGGCTTTTGAGGGCTTGTTCAAACAGTGACATCCTCAAATGATGCCATGTCATTCAGAAAGCGCATGTCATTGTCATGAGGAGAGAGAGGGGGAGGGTGGAGGGGGGAATGTGAATGGAGCCTTGATGAAGGAACCTCAGGGGCTTGAATGAGACAAAGATGAGCTGGGCGAGAGGTTGCGGGCAGGGGGGGGGGAGATGGGAGGTTATCCTCACATCAGAGAGCCACAGGATGGGAGGTTATCGTCACATCACAGAGCCACAGGATGGGAGGTTATCCTCACATCCCAGAGCCTCAGGATGGGAGGGCCTCAGGATGGGAGGTTATCCTCACATCACAGAGCCACAGGATGGGAGGTTATCCTCACATCCCAGAGCCTCAGGATGGGAGGTTATCCTCACATCACAGAGCCTCAGGATGGGAGGTTATCCTCACATCACAGAGCCTCAGGATGGGAGGTTATCCTCACATCACAGAGCCTCAGGATGGGAGGTTATCCTCACATCACAGTCTCAGGATGGGAGGTTATCCTCACATCACAGACCCTCAGGATGGGAGGTTATCCTCACATCACAGAGCCTCAGGATGGGAGGTTATCCTCACATCAGGGAGCCTCAGGGTGGGAGGTTATCCTCACATCACAGAGCCTCAGGATGGGAGGTTATCCTCACATCACAGAGCCTCAGGATGGGAGGTTATCCTCACATCAGGGAGCCTCAGGGTGGGAGGTTATCCTCACATCACAGAGCCTCAGGATGGGAGGTTATCCTCACATCAGGGAGCCTCAGGGTGGGAGGTTATCCTCACATCACAGAGCCTCAGGATGGGAGGTTATCCTCACATCACAGTCTCAGGATGGGAGGTTATCCTCACATCACAGAGCCTCAGGATGGGAGGTTATCCTCACATCACAGAGCCTCAGGATGGGAGGTTATCCTCACATCAGGGAGCATCAGGGTGGGAGGTTATCCTCACATCACAGAGCCTCAGGATGGGAGGTTATCCTCACATCACAGAGCCTCAGGATGGGAGGTTATCCTCACATCAGGGAGCCTCAGGGTGGGAGGTTATCCTCACATCACAGAGCCTCAGGATATCAAAGCCCAGTTGGGGGGCGCCATTGCTGGCCTTTCGGCTGGGGTCTCTCCTCATCGTGGAGAGATGGATATCAGAGACAGGGAAGGGAAAAAAACACATGTCCCAAAGGTGCCTTTCAATGTGTCTATTTATAAAATATGTCTTATATAGAGAGAGAGGTGGTACTGGTCAATTCCATCTGGAGGTGGGATTTTACAGTTTTTTTTATTCGCTTTGGTACTATTTTCACAAGTATGTGGTAAAACCTCACAACTGTTAGTACAAAACTCAAAGCATCACTTTTTCACGACACCTAATCAATGTCGTGAAAAAGTGATTACATCTAATGTGTCATCAAAGAAATACCTTTCATATGAAGTCATTGTCTTTCACAATGCAATGCTCACAATACTTTTGATATGCTTCTCATCTAATTTGCGTAAATACATTTGGCCAACACTTAATCCAACTGATTTTAATGGTTAATCACTGAACCGTTTGGTAAACCTATTTATTTTCATTTCAGCAATAAACAGTATATTGATTTTTGAGAACTACAGAAATACAGTAAAATGTGTTTTTGTACGAACATATAAATTACCACACATGATGAATACTCGTTTTTGCTACTTGATTTCAGATTGGGGTAACCACAATTGGTCATTAGATATACGTAAAAGTGGGGGCGTAAACACTGGCAATTTCTTTCAACATAGCAGGATAGACAGCAAGGATTAGGAAGAGCTTGTGGACAAGGGATCCGTCAGAGAGGTGGGCATGGGCACCAACAGAGAGGTCAGAGGGGTGGGCATGGGCACCAACAGAGAGGTCAGAGGGGTGGGCATGGGCACCAACAGAGAGGTCAGAGGGGTGGGCATGGGCACCAACAGAGAGGTCAGAGAGGTGGGCATGGGCACCAACAGAGAGGTCAGAGAGGTGGGCATGGGGCCTCTAAATGTTATGTTTTGTTCTCATTTAGTTACATAATAGAAAGTATACCTATGTTACAATTATATCTGAAAAATAGTAAAAACTACGTAATTTGCCCAAATGATTGTAGAAGATGTCTTCATTGATCCTTCACTTGATTACACATAGGATGGATATTTTGGAAATTATTATTTATTATGTAAATGTAGGTAATGTAAGTGTATTACCTAATGTGAAACTGTGTAATCTGTGTTTTACATAGTACTGTAGCATATTAATTTCAGAACTTCTAAGGCCGATTTGAAACATGTATCTTGCATTGTTTGCTGTTGGATGAACTGATTGTTAAAAGTACTAAACTGAAAGAAGATCATACTGTTGTGTTTCGGTGATTAAACCAAATGTTCCCATTACATATTACAATAATCTTGTGTTTGAAACAATGATTATGTGGACTGAAAGCATTCCATCAGGTTTTGAAAGAATGACAAGTGTGATCAGTTTGGATATTTGTACTAAGAGTTTTGAAAATGTACACCTTACTTGTGAAAATAGTACCAAAGCAAATAAAAAAAACTGTAAAGTCTAGTCACTAGTGTGTTATTTGGTACTCTATTAGAGTTACTTTTATAGGACAAAAGTGTTGGTGCAGAGCAATAACAGACTAAGAATAAATGTGAACATTTTCTATTAGAGCATGGAGGAGACAGTACTAAACATTATTTCTTGTTTTTATCACATGTAGTTCTTGGTTTTTGACATTCACACTACCCGTCTGTGTGTGTCTGTGTGTGTGTGTGTCTGTGTGTGTGTTTATACGTATGCGTCAAGCGTTCTGTTTACCTTCCTGAACATTACCCTGCTCTCAGCCATGAAAAACACCATCATTGATGTAAGATTGGTTCAATAACTCTTTGCACCCATCCCCCATCACACACACGCACACACACACACACACACACACACACACACACACACACACACACACACACACACACACACAGACACACACACACACACACACACACACACACACTGACAGACACACAGACAGACGCACACACACACACACACACACACACACACACACTGACAGACAGACACACAGACAGACGCACACACACACACACACACACACACACTGACAGTACCTACTTCACTCATAATCACTGTAAAGAGGGGACAGCGGTGCCTGGAGCCGAATGAGCAGAGCTGGCGTGACGGCAGTTTGGCTCCAGAGCCGTTAGTGATCGAGACAATATGTGGTGTGTTTGGTCTGCTCCAGGGGGCAGCGCTGCAGTGGTAAGTGTCTTATCGTGTAGCCTGGGGGGCTTCTGTAGGGGGGTGGGACTGCCGACTTGATAACTTGGGCTGAGGGAAAAGAGGGGTCTGTGTGGGTTCTTCTATACAGCTCGAGTGCATGTGTGTGTGTGAGAGAGAGGTGTGTGTGCTTGGTAATGGACGAGGAACTGGAAGGATCTGAATTCTGAGGAAACGTGACTGAAGCGGGTACAGGCTCAGGAAGAGAGACTGCGTGTCTCAGTCTCTGCACACAGACACACACACGTGCACACACATCCATATACACACATACAGTACAATAATTCCTCTGTTCTTCCAGCCATTAATTATGCATACTATACACCCTATCTATTATTTACACAATGGA
>NC_090051.1:20819375-20826875 GCF_038355195.1 Osmerus mordax | reverse complement strand
CAGACAAACAGACAGACAGACAGACACACACAGACAGACACACACAGACACACACAGACACACACACACACACACACACAGACACACACACACACCCTCCAGGAGTTCTGAAGTGGCCCAGTGTGGTTCACGTCCTACCTCATATCACGTCTGTTTACAGCCATCGACATAAACCAGGGTAACAGCGTATAAAACAGCAAACACACAGATGGACAGACAAATATAAAAAAGCAGTTTAGGCAGACAGGGGCACAGCCACGAATGGGAACTTCAAAGGCCCCTGTTTTTTCCGTTGTGGTTTTTAATGAAGTCCGTTCTGGAGGGAACAGGCAGGGAGAGTCTTTATTAGATCGCGGCAGCTAAGGGCCCCCTGTGGACCCACATAACAAAGTGTGTCATTAAAAATTTACTTTTGGTGGAAGAGACGGAACCACAGAGGACACAGTGGGAGCCGGCGCAGAGAGCTGCCCCAGCAGCCCACGGTCTGGGCTGTGGAGGCAGGGAGGAGAGGCAGGGTCTGGGCTGGGGAGGCAGGGAGGAGAGGCAGGGTCTGGGCTGGGGAGGCAGGGAGGAGAGGCAGGGTCTGGGCTGGGGAGGCAGGGAGGAGAGGCAGGGTCTGGGCTGGGGAGGCAGGGAGGAGAGGCAGGGTCTGGGCTGGGGAGGCAGGGAGGAGAGGCAGGGTCTGGGCTGGGGAGGCAGGGAGGAGAGGCAGGGTCTGGGCTGGGGAGGCAGGGAGGAGAGGCAGGGTCTGGGCTGGGGAGGCAGGGAGGAGAGGCAGGGTCTGGGCTGGGGAGGCAGGGAGGAGAGGCAGGGTCTGGGCTGGGGAGGCAGGGAGGGGAGGCAGGGTCTGGGCTGGGGAGGCAGGGAGGGGAGGCAGGGTCTGGGCTGGGGAGGCAGGGAGGTAAGAGGTCTTAGCTCCCCTTATCAGACAGGTTCTCTCCCAGCTCCCCCTCTAAGACAGGCTCACTAACAGTGGGCGTGTCCACAGCCCCAGGCAGTACCACAGCCTCCTGCTGTTTCTCCGCAGGCCCTCCTTACCTGTCCTCACCTGCTGAACCAGGATCAGATCTCACACTCAGAAACCCCGGTGAAGCCCATCAGAGGGAACCCAGACGACTGTCCTGAGATCAGCTCTGAGGTCATCATCAGAGCGTGTGGGACAGGGATGGGACAGGGAGAAAGGGAGGGAGGGAGGGATGAAAAAAAAAAGAACAAAAAGATGAAGGTGGAAGAGAAGAAAGGAGGAAGAGATGTGGAAGAGAAGAAAGGAGGAGGAGATGTGGAAGAGAAGAAAGGAGGAGGAGGAGATGTGGAAGAGAAGAAAGGAGGAAGGGAGGTCTAAGGGGATTTGGCGAAATTATGAAGCAGGCAGGTAGGAAGGGATAAGCAGGAGGAGGAAATGAGGAAGCGAAGAGAAGGAGGAAGAAGGGTGGATGGATGAAAGAGATTTTACATTTGATGCACCTGTCCTCTAATTTCATGACCGTAGCTCTCAGTCATGTTCTTTGGTGTTCTGTCTATTAGATATCTGGAGCACCTCTGGGTATGCAGACAGGTAGATAGGCTGGAAAGCTGATAGGCAGGCAGGCTGATAAGGTAGGAAAGCAGTCAGATATGCAGATATGCAGGCTGACAGGCAGACAGGCAGGCAAGAAAGCTGACAGGCAAGTATGTAGGCAGACAGACAGACAGACAGACAGACAGACAGACAGGCAGGCAGGCAGGCAGGCAGGCAGACAGGCAGGCAGGCAGGCAGGTTGATAGACAGACGTTCAGATACAGTAGGAAGGCAGGCAGACAGCTAAGCGTGACAAAGTGGGTCATGTCTGTACTGCACACTGACTGTGGATGTGGATTTCCCTTTGACAGTGAAAATAAGACAAAAGGAAATGAGAAGCTCTGGTGGCAGGAACAGAGTGTGGTGCCTGTGTCCTCTCCCAACACCTTCTGTCCCCAAGTCTCCTCCCTCCTCCACACGGCAGTCGCAGGACTGGGGATGGGGGGAGGGGAGCGTGTGTGGGGGGGGGGGGGGGTTATTAGATTAACAACCCCCACGTCCACCTGCCAATGAGGTCATAAAGACCCTGTGGCTGTCCCTCTCAAACGGCCGCCCCCGGCCTGTCTCCGCGCCGTGAGGGAACGCTGTCAGCCGCTCGCTCTCCAGCGACACGCACACGCACCCCCGCCCCTCGATTCATGACACCCAATAAGGAACGGCCATGTTTCACTGTCAGGGTTTTACTCTGCGCCAAGCTTCCAACATCCGTCAAAGTGTGGTACCCCCCAAACCCCCCCCCCCCCCAAACAGCCTTCCCTACCTCAGCTTGGGACCGCTCTGCCTGAGGCGGGACTTCATGGCCGATTACATGCATATTCATTAGATTCTATTACATTTGATATGGACTCTTTTCTACCCGGTTCATCTCTCATGCCTCTCCAGTTGTGAGCTCCACACTGCGCTGTGACAGGAGACTGACTGCGCCTCCAAGCAGCCACGATGTACAGGCCTGGGAGCTGGATGGTGATGGTGAGGTCCACTGAAAGGTCATCCTCTGAACCCTGCCCTACCTTGTGCATCCTCAAAGAGAGTCGTCGCAGAAAATAAAGGCATTAATGTGTGTGTGTGTGACAGAGAGTGAGTGAGAGTGATTACACTTAGAAGACTAGTTGCTCGTTTGGTCCTTAGCGCATGCACTCAGCATCGGATTTCTCCAGTCTGTGGGGGGACACACACACAAAAAGAGGCAATTTGGATCCTCATTAAATTTTCAAAAGTCCTGATGGTCTTCTGAAAATTGAACCAACTGTTCCAAAGCAACCTTAATTTTATGCAACAGTAAGTGCAAATTAGTTTCACAAAAATTATTTTTAATCACACTCGGCCTGAGTTAATTTGCTGAGCGGTAATTTCCTCTCTGCTCGCCCTTAACCCTCGCTCTCTCGCACATCCAGCATGGCCTCTTCCACTGCCAGGTCTGTGCACCTTGTAACTCCATCTCTCCCTTGTTAGCAACCGACACTTTTCACCCGCTGTTCAGCACGCACGCGTGCGGCGCGCTACCTGTCGGAGAACGCGGCTTCAGCAAACGAGCGAATTATCCTTGGTAACGAGTACATTGTTCGTCATGGCAACAGTGTTCTGAAATAGAACGTCGGGCTTCTCCTGTTGTTTATTGGTCTGAGAGATTCTGAAAGGGTCTGCCTTCTGAAGAACCAGGGATAGGGAACATTGACGTGACTGACAACTTTTTGTTAAGGCCTGTGATTTTTAGTCAAGTATTTTGATTAGATGACACTTCCAAGTCTCCCTTGTAATAATTACAACGCTAACTATTTCAAAATCTCCAAACTGGGATAAAGGAAGCCAATAGATTAGAAATGAAATATAGCTAGTTAGAGAGACCCCCCTTGGACTGAATGTTAGGTATGCTGTTACCTGTGGCTCCATGAATGAGGTTTTGATGAGCTTAACGGCCCTGAAAGAAGACACAGCCTTGTTGTTGCTTCAGGGTCGTGCCTCTCGTTCCAGGAAAACATTAGAAAGAAGAAATTATTATCCTTCACTGTGGTGGAAGGGTTTGCACAGTGCCCTTTCTTCCAGTCAGTAAAAGTACAAAAGATGCTGGTTTGTTGATGGAGTTTGACTATCAGTTCCGAAGGGTGAAGTATGTAAGAGGGAGACTTGGAGTGTAGAAATACAGCACTGCTGGATATCCATGATCAGAGAGGTCAGAGGTC
Organism: Osmerus mordax; assembly: GCF_038355195.1. Lineage (NCBI taxonomy): Eukaryota > Metazoa > Chordata > Actinopteri > Osmeriformes > Osmeridae > Osmerus > Osmerus mordax. Next base: position 20,823,137 of record NC_090051.1, on the reverse strand, counting down.
AGCTAACTGCCATGAAGGAAGTCTTCAGATTCCAGTGAGCTAAATGTACCCTGGAGGATGTGAGTGGTGTTGAGTCAGACTGAGGCTTCTCTCTCATTCTGTGTCACATACACACCCACACACACACTCACACACACACACACACACACACACACACACACACACACATACACACACACACACACCCACACACCCACACACACCACACACACACACACACACACACACACACACACACACACACACACACACACACACACCCACACACCACCACACTCCAACACTCCAACACTCACAGACACAACACCCACACACACACCAAAACAGTACTGCATCAGGCAGTTAACCATTACATTTCATGGCCTGAGGTGTAAATTATTTTTCAAACACAGAGACAACCTGTCAATTACCATTACCATTTATCTCCTCATACCGGCTTCCCTGTAGGAGGCTAATAGATGCTGAACACCACAGGTTATTATTGTAACAATCAGGTCTTATTACATGGTCGATATGGTGGAAAGCAACCACTTTAGGATGAAAAAACTGCTCCTCCAGAGATGGCTGTTGGCTATGTGGTTGTCATGATGACCTGATCAAGTGTCATTAGAGTAAATATTCAATATGGAAGGAGAAAGGGGGTGGGGGGAGGAAGGGGGTGGGGGGAGGAAGGGAGATGGAAAAGAAGAAATCCCTCCGCTGGTGTGTATAGGTGGCGATGATGTGATGATGGGATCGTACGCAGGGCTACTGCTATTTGTGGCCCTGAAGTTTTGGCAGGTCACCTTCATTATTAGCTCTCGCATTTGCCAGGGCGACAACCCCCCCCCCCCCCCCCCCCCCCCCCCCCCCCCCCCCCCTTACAAGTACCCCCCCCCCCCCCCCCCCCTTACAAGGTACCCCCCCCCCCCCCCCCTCCTTCTCCTCCTCCATTGTTCTCTCAGAAGCCATTAAAAGAAAGAGCTGATCGCAGGTTAGGGCACTTTAATAGCAAAGTACCTGGCTGAAGATTGCCTTAATCGTCCTCAGACATGGTGGAGGGGGGCGGGGGCGGGGGCGGGGGGGGGCGGGGGGGGGGGGGGGGGCGGGGGGGGGGGGGATAGCGTGGGGGTGTAGAATACTGGAAAGACTAATTGGGTTTTTAACGGAGGTCTGTATGGGGCGGGCGCCTTTGTGCCATGCTCAGCGATGCTGAACACCCCTGTCTGGTCTGCCGGAGGTGGAGCCATACAGCCGGAGCTTCCGTGGGGCGGACTGTGCTGGTGGGGGGGGGGGGGGGTGGGTGGGGTGCAGGAAGGGGAGTGGAGGAGGGGGTGGAGAAAAAGGAAAGGGGGAGGGGTGAGAGAAGGAGACAGACGTCTAGCTCTCTGGAAGTATCCTCTCCATTGGACTTCCTCTCCACATTGGAGGAAGAACAATCTCACCCAGACTAGACAGGCTGGAGGAGGGAGGGATGGGTGGGGTCAAAGGATGGATAGATGGATGAGTGGATGGGAGAACAAACAGAGAGAATATACACCGCCACAGTCCTTTTAACAGTAAACAAAGCATGTCTGATAAGGTTAGCTAGATATCTGGGTACTTTGAAAAGTAGATAAGTCAGACCCTCCTGGTCACTTGCTCCACATTCTCCATCCACTCATTCTCCAACGCCTCTGGACAGGGTTCTCCTGTCACAGATATGATGTGAGCGTGTGTGTTTGATGCTCGTCCAGGTTTCTCCCAGCAGGGTCAGAGGGTGCAGCCTGCCTGTGAGGACGTGGTAGACAGACGCAGAACGATGGAGAGGCCTTCGGGAACACCGCCAACCGCTGAGGCTGGCGCCGCTCCGACAGACGCTGCGTCCTCCAAGAAGGTGCACATATGTAGCCTGCGGACGACACTGGAGAGTACGAGAGACGGAGGAGGAGAGAGGAGAGAGGGGAGAGGGGAGGAGAGAGGAGAGAGGAGAGAGGAGAGAGGGAGAAGGAGAGACCTCCATCTGTTGGTAGATCTGGGGGCTTTGGGACTGTTGTATCTCTCTGTGGAAGAGGAGACCATCTTGGGTATGGGCCCTCTCCTCCCTCCCTCCCTCCCTCCCTCCCTCCTCCCTCCCTCCCTCCCTCCCTCCCTCCCTCCCTCCCTCCCTCCCTCCCTCACTCCCTCCCTCCCTCCCTCCCTCCTCCTTTCTCTCTCTCTCTCTCTCTCTCTCCTCTCTCTCTCTCTCTCTCTCTCTTTCTCTCGCTGCCAGTGTTTGCCAACAATGGGGTGGACAAAACAAAAACCACATATGGCCACAACGACTCGTACGGTTTAGGCATTTCTGTGCCAACTTCTACTTCACGGACACACTGTTGTCTTGGAAGTTAGTTCTGTGTTAGCAAAAGGCTAACTGAGGTGCTTGTGTGAAATCTCCCCTCAGGTGAAAATTGTTTTAAATTTATAGTCCGGCCTTTAAGTTTGCCAGCTCACTAGACTAATTTTGCCCAATTGTGCATAAAGGCAAAAATAGAACAAAGCAAAACTAAAAACATTTTCGTTTTCAGTCGTGCAAATGTCCACTGTCCCATCTGGGGTTTGAATGGGACTGTTTGTGTTTGTTTGTGTTTGTGTGTGTTCCTGGATATGTTTCTGTGCAAGTGTGTGTTTGTCTATGTGTCTGTGTGAGGGAGTGTGTGTGTCTGTGTGTGTGTCTCAGTAAGTGTGTGTGATTGTGTGTCTGTCTGGATGTGTGTGTGTGAGAGAGAGAGTGTGCATGTCTGTGCGTTTGAGTGTGTGTGTGTCTGCATGCGTGAGTGGTGTGTGTGTGTGAGTGTGTGTGTGATTGCCAGACACTGGCCATCTGGTTGAGGGGCTTGGAGTCCAACACTCTGTTAACCACTGTGACCCCTATCCCCGTACCCACCCCAAACAAACCCCCCAAATGCCCCCAATTACCCCCAAATATCTCACTGCCCACCTGACCCCCACACCCAGCCCCCCCTCCCCTGCCCCCTGCCCCCCACATAGAGGAAGTGACACCCCCAGGATGGTTGGCAGAGGAGGGGAGGTGTGGAGACTTAACAGACGGATAGTCTGCAGGGGGGGAAGGTGACCAATAGCAAGAGACAGGAACAGAGAGAGAGAGAGAGAGAGACAGAGAGAGAGTGTGAGAGAGAGACAGAGAGAGACAGAGAGAGAGAGAGAGTGTGAGAGAGAGAGAGAGAGAGAGAGAGAGAGAGAGAGAGAGAGAGAGAGAGAGAGAGAGAGAGAGAGAGAGAGAGACGGTGGACATGTGTTTAGGGTCTTGGTTTGAAGGCTAACCTCCTCAGACACCTCCCAGCATTTGTTTTGGTCTCAGGTCCAAATCGATATCTTATTATCAACACGTTAGGCCTGCTGATGAATCTTCTGGTTCTGTCGTCGGTCCGTTTGATCATGCAGCATTGACTGTGGTGTGTGAAGGGGGGCAGATGTATTAATGTACATGTGTGAGTGTGTGTGTGTGTGAGCGAGAGTGTATGTGTGTGTGTGAGTGTGTCTGTGTCACACACTGATACCTCTGCTTCTCCTAACACACATACACAAGTCCTGACACACACACATCGATGGAGAATACATCGGGAAGAAGAGGGAGTGAAAGATGGATGAGGAAGGATTGAAAGACTGAGATGAGTATATTAAAGGAAACTAAAAATGAAACATTGGGTGAGGGAGAGCGAGGCAGTGTGGAGGGATAAGTGTGCGTCTCTAGGGGCCTGAGACACAGAGACAGAAGGAGGAAGATAGGATTCGAGCAGGGCT